>NC_034410.1:50044861-50344861 GCF_002078875.1 Numida meleagris | reverse complement strand
CCTCATAACATACATGAAATGAAGGAAGGTGCTAGGAAAAAAAAAATCCTAAAATTCATATAAATCAGATATATATTGTTAAGTTCTACTATTGTAGCACTAGCATTTGAGTAGAGATGGCATTCTTAAGAAAAATTATACATGCTGCTTAGTCCATGTATTTATTGAATATTTTTGTCTGTGAGTGCATATGTTCTACCAACATGTCTGGTTGATCACCTTTCACATTAAGATGGTTTCTTTATCCAGGCCTGGGAGAAGTTCATCTAAGCTTATGAGCTCTGGCTCTGCAGTACACAGACTTGTCTCTTTCCCTCTTGCTCTGGATTTTACGTTAGACTGGATGCAGAGACACACAGAAACATGAATCTATCCCAGATCTGGTATGTACATCCTAATAAGACCATTTACTGTAGAGAAGGTAAATGTCATGCTGTTCCTTCCCCTATGGGTTTTCAGGAATTTGCCCAGCGCCAATAAACCCAATGCCACGCTGCATCTCACAAGTCCAAATAGATTTGTTGCTGTTCTCCTCAAGTTCATCATCTTGGGTTACCCATTAGACCCACTGGGGACAGTGAGATGTCCCCAGAATAACACAGAATATAACAGTGAGTGGGGTTTTCCATTACCTGGGTTATCCCTCTTCTCCATAGTATATGACAACACTTGGTACTTTAAGAAACATGAGTACATTTTACTTTCACACCTGTATTTATGCAAGCATTTTCAAATCTTTCTGAAAGAATGCCTAAGTATCTGCAGAGTTCCAGTTTGGAAACACTGTAGATAAAAACTGTGATAAGCATATCCAAGAGGAACTTTCAACCACACAGTACTGGTTATTTCACATCCTGAAAGCTCAAATTGGCACCTTACAGCACTTTGTAAAGCAAGTCAGCCCCAGGACTCATATACAGAAATAAAATTCAGCAAACCTAGCCTCCAAGAAGAGAGGGCAATATCAGTGACTTTGCATGTCTCTATCTCTAGATAAGAGAGGGAGGTGATTTGGGGTCTAAGGGTAACTAAGAGACACTATGTCAGTGAGAACTGCTGCTCTTCAGAGCAGAACAGCTTGAGAAATGAATGAACTCCAACATAGTTCTGGCTGTAAGGCAGGAGATGACACAGCTAACTTGAGATGCATATACGCTAAGCATCCTCTGGCTACAATTGAGAGATAATGTGTTGATCACCTTAAGTTTTAGAGGAGATGTTTTTACTGGAATGGTGTATAAGAGGCCTCAGCTAGAGTGTAAATGCCGTTTCTCTTGAGAAAGTTGATACATCAGTTAAACCAATATTTTTCAATTGAAAAATAGTGACATTCTCTCTCTCACTTCATTTGATTTATTAGCTTCAATTCCAATTATATTGTAATATATTGTGGTATCTTGCATTTTGATATCTTATTTAGTAAATTAACTTTCCCCCTCAGCTCATTGCCGCTGTTTTGTTTTTAGGCCTCCCTACCTTTTTTCTCCTTTTCCCCTTCCCCCTTTCCCAGGGTATGGGTCCATGGGTCCCCCTGCCCCATCAGTCACGGAACCAGGCCGAACTGGCCCGTAAACCATTGACAACTATGTACGTACTGCCTGTGGAAATTTACAGAATGATTTTTGGAGGGAAAATTCTGATTCCACTCTGCAGTACTCTCCAAAGTTTTCATTGCTGAGCTCCTGTTTTGTAGACCAAAGAAGAAAGTTGTATCCTATGGGATAGTGCTACCAGGGAGAATCTCCAGCCACAAACTATTAGTATTCTTAAACCCAGTGTATTTTTAAATCGTGGGAAAGCTGAAAATACGGTATACAGTATACCATGAAACAAACCACATAATGAGATGCACGTGAAAAATGTGCTAATTGTAATTACTTTTTGTCACTGAAAACCATATAACATTGTGTTTTTCTTGAACTGAATATGGATCTCCCTTCAGCAGCAGTGGAACTTCACTGGACAGATGGAAACTGTATATAGACTAAATTTGTTGCTATGCAGCTATTTCCATTACCTTTCAAATGAAAGGCAGTGTACACAGAACATAGAGGCCATAGTAATATTTTCATTCACCTCTGCAGTTCAGAATAGCTTATTACTTTGTCTGCAAAAACGCTTGTTATTTCTGAGTACTATTAAATGGATTGGTATCATACAGTATTTCAGGGAGATATAGCATGTGATCACATGGAGCTTGCAACAGGCAACTATACAGTGGTGCAGACGGTCTCTGAACATAAATTTTGATCCAGAGTTTTTCAGCTACCTAAGAATTGTGTAAACTGAGAAAAAGTCTACTAAGGGCTAGGGAAAGATACTCTGAAATTTCAGTGACCTCACTGAAGCGCTGACACTGTATAATACAGAAATTAGCTATGCAAGTTATCATGCTGTTGATGTCTAAACGGTCTCTGCGTTGCATCACAGTCACAGTGTAGATGTACCCTTGGTCAGGTTTTTGCTACTCCAGAAGTTGAGTCTAGATGTGGTAGAAGACATGGAGTGAAGTGGAATAAGGATGGGAGGTAAATAAATGATGAAACTGTACAGTATCTTGTAAAGGTTTCACAGATTATCTATCACTTGTTTTCCAGTTCTTTCAGAATTTTATTGAAATCTGAATATTAAAGGAACTGTAAGAAAAAAAGTGTGAATCACACAAAGTGAGTAATTTCTCTATTTCTTCTAGTCTATCAGGTTTTAGACTTTTTCTAAATTATTAAATGCTATACCAGGATCTATATAGCATCCTGGAACACTTACATGTGAAGTATCCATCATCCTCATCAGAATCTAACACTTCACAATGACATATAAGAAAATAATTTAACTATGTGATAAAAACAAGAATAATGAAAAGTTACCATCAGTCTTCTGGAGTGACATATAAGTGTTTTTTGGTAACGCTAGAAAGTTAGGAGGGCATTCACTGTACATATAGCACAAAGTTTAAGTCTTCGTTCCGTATTTATTTACAAAATCAGTACAAGTGAATAATGGTCTCAGACTGTCTCAGAAGAAAACAAACAAACAAACCCAGTGTTAAATCAGTTTATTTGAAATCTGGAAAAACTACCATGAAGGGGTATGTGTTGTGAATGTTTAAGAAAATATACTTCTCAGTTGTCTGCAGGATAAGAAACAATCGGATAGAATAACTGGGGCTTTTGGCACTAGAAATGACATTGAGATAAAGACATTTGGTTTTAAATTTCTATTCCAATAAAAATGTTTGTAGTTCATTTCCACAACATATGAGCATTTCTATGCGGCCTCTTTGGGTACCTTCATGACCTACTCCAGTAAGCTGATCTTTTTTTTTTAACTGTCCTGTAAAATTTAGAGCAAAATACATAAGATCTTTTAATTAAGATCACAATCCAAAAAAATTAAGAGGACAATTAGAAAAATCCTCCTGGAAAACAGTATGTACAAAAGCAGTACCAACAGAATTCAGTGGGTCAGTAAAAGGATTTAAATTTTGAAAACTAAAAGATCCGCTAGATGATATGACTACAGTGGTTTGTTTGGGGTGTTGTTTTTTGGTTTCGGTGGGTTTTTTTTTTTTGCAAAAGCATAGATGTTTTGGAATTCAATACAATGCATTTCTGTTTAATTAGCCTTTTTAAAATATCTCTTTCCACTTATAATCATCTCATAACATTCCTATTAAGAAGCATAATAACATTCTAACTCTGTGGCTCATCCTTAATTTGGACTGCCTTAGTGGCACTTGGATTAAGTGGTAACCACTTCACTCCTAACCAACAGCCTCACTGATCATGGGACTGAGTCTTATTCCTGCAGGATATTCAAGCAAATCCAAAGAAAGTTCTTCCAGCTAGCAGACTGTATGCGGTTGAAAGCTGGAAGCTGAAAGATGTGCATTTATGGCTACACTCTCATAGTTTGCTCTGGATAGGTCACTTTCACCTTAATTTACAAACTCTCCAGGAAACCAGTCTCTATTTTCATCAGAAGCAATTATGTGCACACACAGAGCTTTGGATCTGGGCTAAAATTTCTCTGTGACTTATTCCTCCACCTTAAAATAAAGAAAACAACTTTTTCTCAGATTTCTAGAAGGGTGAGTCTACTAAGGACTTAGAGACATGCAAGAGAGAACACTGGGATACAAAAAAACTTTTTGATTCCCAGTTCCGTATCAAAGTCAATTTAATAGTCTCCTAGTGGAAACTAAGGTTATTCTAAACATTTACTAAGTGAGAATAAAATATTGATAACCTTGGTGATTTTCCATAACAAAAAATGAACAGATGTGGGATTTGAGTTAATTTGAATACTTCTGTAAAAGAGAGTTAAAATTACAGATGCATCACTCTTCCTTGAAGTGAAAAAGATAAATACCCAAGATGGTAATTCAATAACAAAGGCCAATATAAGTGAGTATTTTTGAGTATTTTACTGCAATACTTTTTTCGGAAGAATCATTTCAGCTACAGCCTTATCAGCCTTCTACAACAACAGATGTTTGTACATCCTCAGAGAAATTGTGGAAGTTCAAATTAAAAGTATTTTGTTTTCAGTGCATTATTCAGACAGAACAGGAAGAAAATATGGTTCTTCCATTAACAGGCAGTAAGAAAAGGTATGCCAATAGGAAATTAGGTTACACAATTACCCTTGCATAGTATCAGTGTCAGCAACATACAGCTGAATGTTGTAATACGATTTGCAGCAAATGTATTTAAGCAATGCTCCAATGCCCATAGTATGCCTACAGCATCATACTCAGCTATGTACAAGTCCAAAAAGAATACAATCTCTGCTCTATTAGGGTCAAAGGCTAAAGACATCCCCCTAAAAAGGAAATACTGTACGTATCTTTTCCAGCCTTTCTGACTGGGAAAGCCCATTTCCTAGATTACCCAATTACACTGGCAAGGAAAAGTTAGAATCTATGAACTACTGAACACCCTGCTAACATGGCTTTATAGAAATTGCTGGAACCCCATGTTACAAACAAGTGATTGCCTTACCGTCAAACTATGAGTTTTAATAGCATTTTAAGCACTGTGGTAAATCAAAACATACATGTATTCTGTTTTGCCCAGAGAAGGCAACGAAACGAAAAAAAAAATCACTCAAGTGCCCATTAAAGAAAGCAAGAACTAAACAAGAGTGCTGGTGTTGCATCATCAAATAAGCTGTGAGGACATAAATTTAAAAAACAAACATAGGAATGGAATGCAGTGTTAGCAGAAGTAAAAATATGAAAGAATACTAAATGTATTCAGCAAATAAAAACTACAGAAGGAGGCCAATAACAATAGGAAATCATGTTTGTATGCATATTGACAGTTTTAAGTGACTATTTAGAGCTCAGTTATGTGTTAGGCTTGGCAAATGTACAAGAAAAAGGACGTAGGACTATATATGTGTGTGTATATGCCATCCATATACGTTCCTGAGACACTACAGTTTACCACTGGAAAAATTTATTATTACCATAATATGAAAATATAAAATGTACTTAAACTCTTATTTAGTCCCCTTTCTAAATATTCACTGACAATGTTTCAGTCAGCTAGAAGGAAATTGAAGCAAACTAGGTTACGGGATATACTCTCAAAATACAAGAAAATCATTCAAAACAGACAAAAAAGCAATTTTTACAATGCTTTTACATACATTTTTCTAAGCTGTTTAACAAAGGTTGGGGCTCCACTATGATATCTACCTCAGAACTTGTATCTACTGCTTGTCAAACACTCATAAAGGAAGGAGCTATCTATGTGGTACCTTAATGAAAGACTCTGCCAAAGGCTTCACTAGCAGCACATCACTTTCCGACACCCTTGTTGGCATATTTTATCAAGGATCCCACTTACAGCTGCAACATCACACCAGGCATCAGTCACTGTTATTCTCTGGAGACAACACCACAGCAATTAAACAGGGAGAAAGTGAAAAAATAATCATGGAAAGAGCGGGCTGGAACTGAGGGCTTCCACATCAGCCAGGTGGAGATAACCTGTCAAAAGCAACAGGAAAAGCTACAGGTGGGGAGAATTTTAAGAAAAGAAAGACCGCCTCTATTTAGAAAGAACACTAATGTCTACAAGAAAGATTTGCAGATGAGCAGACATGAAATAAAGCAGATCCTATTATAGGAAGGTTTTAAAACTAAATGAGTCTATATGTACTCATAGGGGAGAAAAAGAACAAAAAACAATGGCAACAGACATAGGCTATGAATGCAGAAGGTAATTCTACTACAACTTCTTCCTACATCTGCCCAAATAGGATCTGGGGCAGGTACTGACCTCTGTCAGAAATGGGGCACAGAAGACACGGAATTAATCCATTGCACTCCTACTAGGGTTTGTTAAAATTTGCTGCAAGGAAGTGATACAAGAGAGCAGATAAAATTCCAAACTGAGAGAACTGACAAGGGAAAATCCAAAGTAAATAACAGAGCACATGGTTTGAAGTCACAAAGTGTTAATCTTATCCAAAATTCTTTAGAAGCTTGACAAAGTAAAAAGGAATAGTCTGTCTGCCCTGGTAACTGGGTCAGTTTGAAATGTAAATAAATAAATAAAGCACTACAGGAATAAAAAATGAATTCAGTTCTAACTCCAATACAATATATCACTCAAAGAGTACTAGCACTGAGCACATGGAGAGAGTTGCCAAGTGAAATCATCAAAGTAAATGATATAGATGAGCTTAGAAGATATTTAGATATTTTTATGGTGAGAGAGAAAAAGAAAAGGGGATTGAAGGATACAGTAGTTACAAACCAGGCAATAAGGACTATAGTAAACTTAAAGGAGAATTTTCTTTGTTCAGATGTACTTTTCCAGTCCAGAAATTCCTTTTGTAAACCCTGGTGATTAAATAAAACTAACTACCATAATCATTGCTCCAGAATTTATGATAGATGGCTGCACGCAGAAAATCCTCACAATATCTCATTCCTTCTGTCCACATTAAGCTATTGTGTTAATTTACAAACTCTGTAATGTACAAGGGTTGCTCTAAAAGTAATGTCTCATATTTTACTATGTTGGCCAAGAACATCAGAGACAGATGTTGGTAGTATGGTAGTAGAGGTTGAACCTTCCTCCCAGTATTCCATCAAATTTTGTTGCCATGTGACAGATGGCAGCAGGGGCAGTCTCACAAAACGGTATCTGACATGAAAGAGCATATGAAGCAAAAGTGTCACTGAATTCCTCCATGCAGAAAAAATGCACCCACTAACATTCGTTGATGCTTGCTGAACATTTATGGAGACCGAACAGTGGATGTGAGCACAGTGAGGCAGTGCATGGTACATTTCAGCAGTGGTGACAGCAATGTGAAAGACAAGCCACGTTCCAGACTGCCATGACAGCTGTCACACCACGAAATGAAGAGCATCTCAATCAGCTCATCTATATGAATTTGCAGATTTACAACCAGGAAACTGAGTAAGGGTTGAATATCAGCTTCAGTGTGTTGGAAATGATGGTGGCAACATTGGAATAACGCAAAGTTTGCACAGGTGGGTCTCACGAATGCTCACAAAGGAACAGAAAGAATACCATATGCAAGTCTGTCAGGACCTATCAAACCAGTTCCAGGCTGAAGGTGACATTTTTCAGGGTCGCATCATTACCAGTGACAAGACCTGGTGTCACCACTATGAGATGGAATCAAAACGGTAGTACATGAAGTGGTAAGATGTGAATTCCCTGCTGAAGAAAAAGTACAAGATGCAGCCCTCAGCAGGTAAAATGATGTGCACTGTCTTTTGGCATAGGAAAGGGGTGATTCTTCTGGGTTTCCTGGAACTCGAAGAACCATCAACTCTTGACTGCTACACTGCAGTGCTGACTAAGCAGAAGGCTCAAAATTCAGCTGTTTTGTAGCTGAGAATTTGCTCTATCAAATAGTGCTGTTGTGTTCTTTGTATCTGTTGTAGTATCCATGGAAATAAACAGGAGGCATTACTTTCAGAGCAACCTATGTATATCACTAAGAACAGAACTCATGATATTCAGATTCTAAAGCAATGGTTTCCTCTCATTTGGCTTGAAGAAATGCTCAATCAAGTTGGGCATATCTTTCAGTATTGATAGACCTAGCCTCATGCATTCCAGCCCATTAAAATGACAGAACAGCACAGACATAGTCTAGCACTGTTATGGTGAAGACTTAATTGTTTCTTCTGTAATTTTTAATATTTTCTTTGGGAAAAGAGAAAGTCAAAAATAGGTAGCTTAATGAGAAAAAGTCCATGTCTATCTCACAGAGGCCCTACAATCATGATCATACAGAAATAATAAACGCTGCTGAAAATGCTATTACATAGTTACTCTAAATAATAGCTGTTTTTGTTTTGTTTATTTAAAAGGACACGTACACTTCCTGCACTTTACTCCTTTGCTCCATTCTTCCTAAATAACTCCACATAATTCACAATTTTGCTACTTATTCTAAGAGTCAGTAGTACTTCTTGCACTCTAACAACAGGCCTGATATATGCAAGTAGGATTCTCCATGTCTTACCAGTATTTTGCAACTAAAAGCAAAGAAAGTCCTTTTTGCTCTAATTGTCTAGACAGAAGAGCAACACTCTTAGTCTCTTCCACTTCCACAGAACGTGCTACAGACTTTAACTGCAACACATTAGACTTCTTTTTGTTTCATGCTTTAGCAGTGGTTGACAGGTTGAAGTTTAGAAGATGGTGAAATACAAAGGCTCCCCTATTTTACGACCCACTCTAATTTTTGAATCATTTACTGACTGTACACAAAACAAATTTCCTTCTGGATTCTGTTGAAAACATGCTATAGGAGAATAAAAGACTAAGCACAAAAAGTGATACACATCTTTTTTGTTGCTAATAGATTTTTTACTACTGGAGATTAACTTTTTTTTATATTTAATTATTGACTCAGGAGGCTAATTCCAATTCAGAATTTTGCTTTAGTTAAGCACGGAAATGGTAACACATAGGTAAATTTTTGTTACATCAAAAAGTATATTGTTCTATTTCCCTGAACACAGGATAGACCAGATAAAAGTAATTCTTTCTGTATTGACAGAGCAAGAAATTCTTTGTCTGACTGAAGGCCATTTCCTCTTCTCAGGCTCTTCTCAGACTGACAAACTCTTGTCTGCAATGAAGGATTCCTTTCTTATCTGCGCTTGTGCCTTTCTCAAATTTCATTTTCTCTGCATCCATTTCCAGCCAGCCTCCTACTAGCATCCAGAAAAGGCCAAGCCAGTTGATTCCTAAGGGTATACATGTACACTTCTTTTCAGGACAGTGGCATGTTTCTCAGTTTCAGTTCATGGCCCCCCAGACATTCTTTATTTTTAACTCAATGGCAATATTTCCAATTGACAGAATTGCAAAACTGTCCTGATTTGAAGTGAACTGTTTTCCAGACATTCCACAGCTGTAACAATCTGTCCTTGCCTCATGCGTCCACAGGAATTAAGTTGCTCAAAAATAAAAATATAAAAAACAAGTACTATTAGGTTGGCAAAATGAAGCATGTGACTGAGACTGATTTTATTCTCAATTTCCTTTGCTTCAAGGTGGTTCTCATTACAATAGTAAGCCTGAAATCCCTAAATTATGAAATCTTGTGTTCATCCCAGAATATAAGCAATGAGTTTAACTTACTACTCTGTCTTGCCCATAACCTTCAAATATAATCTGGAAGAATCACTGCCAGTCACAAGAAGAATATTCAGGCTTCAAAACTATCCAGATATCTGCTTTCATCCTTTGAACTGTGCAACAAATATGCCCATTACATACATGGCTAAAAGGAGATTACCAGCAATGGTCACTAGGTCAATATTCCAAATTTATGTGGTTTTCATAAAATGGCCTGATTTTCAGAAGCTAGAATCAAGCATGTCTTCAACAGAGTTCCAAGATTCTGCTGCTACTTCCATAGTGATGATTGCCAGTAATAGATTTTATTGTAGACCTACAAGGAACATTTTTTAATTTGTACTGCTGCCCTGCCAGCCTACCACATAAAAGTCTTGAAGTACAGCCATGCCTCAAGGAGATTTTATTACTGTTTTATTACAAGAGATGCTATGAAGTAACAGGGTTCAGATCACTCTCCATATACCTGCAACTTTTACTTTCTGTCCTAATGATCTCCTACTGATGACTCAGAAAAATAGAATACTAACTTAGATAAGTCTTTATTTAAAAAAAAAAAGGCAAAATTACTTTTAGCACACACTACATGCTACTATCTATATAACTTAAAAAAATTAACAGTTAATCAATAAAGTAATTGCATTACACCACATAAAAGAGGTTTATGAAAAGGCTGTTCAATCGATACCTAGAGCAAAAACATTGTAATTCATGAAGATTTGGTTATATTGCTGCATTCAAGTAAAAGCTTTGTAAGATTTTCAGAATGAAATATTTTCTCTCTGTTCTTTGAAGGATACTGATAGAGAAAACCTTGGACTACTCAAGTGAAAAACAGATTTCACACTGAGTACAAAGATGTACTCTTCAACTAGACAGTTTTCACTAACTGGTACTTACATGCTGACATTACAATTTTTCAGCCAAGCAATTCACATTAGGCAAAACATATACAGGATTTCATGCTGCAACCAGCGATGGAAGTGAATAACTCCATTAGTATGGAGACCAACTGACTTCAACGACCTACTCATGTGAGTACCCAGCTAACACTCACTCCCTTGTGAGCTTGATACTTCATCATCACATCAGTCTCGAGGCCTCAAAAGAGCAACCACATGAGGCAGACTTCTGCATGGAGAGATGTACAACTGCACAGTGCCTACTAAGCTTGTATCTCAATTCTCAGACTACTTTTTGCTTTCCAAACTTCTAATTTCAGATTTGATTATCTATTCCTCTTCACCACCACCACTTCTCCCAGAACATGTTAAATAAGTCAAAAGAAGTGAGCAACATCTTAAGAACAACCTCCTTTTCTGTTCTGGAAATGCCTAGTTGCTGAGGGTTCTTCATCACTCACTGAATGATTTCTGAAGGCACCCTAAGAATTATAAGACATTGTCTTTAAGGACAAATAGCAAATCTAACATTGGCATTTGAGATGTGCAAGAAATTGCATACCAGATACATGTACTCCGGGATTTTAAGTCAGTTCTCTAATCTACAGAGCACAGTTATGCTCGCATGGACAAAGACACTTCTTCTGGCCTCACTATATAGAGAACCTCTCTTGTAGCCACATTTGTAAGATGAGTCTTGACAACTGCAACATGGTGAGCTGAAAGCTACCCCTTCCCACAGAGCTGTATTAATCCTGCTCACAACAACATGCTATCAGAAATAGGAGACCTATTTATTCCTGGGTCTCAATCCCAGAAACCTGAAGAAAAAGTGGGCTTGGATCCTACCTCCCCTCTCCATTAGCACAAACAGAACAGGGAAATTCATTTGTAAATACACCACACATGTACTTCTCACTCACTTGTACCTTTAGCAACAAAAGGCACGTTCCCTCTGTTTTTGCCAGTTTACTCTCATAACGTTCACTCTTAGAATAAACATTTCTGTCAGCCAAGTCCTGTGAACATTAGCATTATAAGGCCAAACAAAATTGGTGTTTTTCATTTAGGAGATTTCCTACTCTCCTCTCTTTCACTTCACCTGAAAGAAGGGAATGACAAACCTGAAGTATCCGAGCAACTTCATTGCCAGTGGTAGAAGGGGGGCCAAAAAAAAGAAAAAGGGAGAGGGTTGGGAAAGGAGAGTAGACAGAAGAATGTAAAAATCTCCATTTTAAAGCCTGTTCCAGATCATGTAAAGCTGGCAGTGCGTTTTGTTAATCCCTCTAGTGCTTCAGTGGAAAAATCACAGCAGGCAGCTGGATACAACATCCAAGGCTGCCCTTTCTTGTGTTTTTTCCATTTCTGGCAGCATATTGTCACATATGCAGCATCTGTCCATTTCCACAGGCTGTGGCTGTACATACAATTGACCTAAAACAGTTAAAGGAAAAAGCAAAAGAAAAGGTTCAGAGGGCAATGAATAGCTAGAGCTTGTGGAATTCTACAGGTGTGGGACTCCAGATCCCAGATAGCTACCCCCGCAGCACAAATCTCTACAATTACTTGAAGAGTTTTCATATATGCCTACTTCCACCTGATCAGAATCCAAACTTCAAAAAGCTGATAACACTGCCATCAAACATTTTAAAATAACAATAATAACGAAAAAAGTGATTTCTAACCTGGTCTCCCACCTTGTATTTTGAATGTGGAAGGGTGAGAGGGGCAATCATCATTCAAGAAAAAGCATTTTTATTAGTGCAGCAGTAGAACTATCAGTAATGTAGAAAGTGAGTGTATTTCACATCCCGTTTCAGACATGCTGCCATGCAATTATAAGATCTTTCCAGTTTGGGTTCTTTTTAGTATTTCTTGTAATTACTACGAATGTAAGTATTCTGATGATGCTGAACTAACAGCTTAATCTATCAGTAATTTTTTCAATGCTATGTTTACAATCGTAAAAGAGGAAAAAAACAGCAAGTGTCATGTGAGCATGGACAGCATAAAGATTTGCAATGTGTTTTGGTGTTAGTAGTTGTTAAGGTGTCTTTTATACTGTAAATACATCTCTGGAGTTACTCACTCTGATTAATAGGTAAGTATAATGGACAGGAAAATAAAAACAATTTAAAAACATGCTTCAGGTTTTGAAGTGCTGACTGTAAATATTTGTAAGATTGATCACGTGTTTGCATAAATGACTAACTCAGATTAAAAGAAAAGTGCTTTAACAGACTCTTGGTCAGCTGCTGTGTTCACAACCAAAAGAGGCATATACAAAGAGATTTAGCAGGTAAAATGTATTCTGTTCTTCCTGTCCAGAAATATTGGGTGAAAGGAATTCTAGAAACGTAAAACTTTAATCATTATCATAAATTAGAAGGGGAAAAAAACCAATAATACTTGCATTAAATAATGTTTATCTGCCAATACCATTTGAGTTGACTCGTGCAAAATAATACAAAGATCGAAGAGACAAAAATAGAAGCAAAAAATACCACATGATTAAAAACAGAATGCCTCTTAAAAACATTCAAACACTATGGAATGCTAAACGACTCAAAAAGGTTTCTGAGGATGGAAGATAGAACAGTTGAGTAAAACTCTCTGTGGTTAAGAAGCATTAGAAAAGAACATTGCTTGCCATTAAATTCTGTTTCCTACTGACAAGTTTCCCAAGGGAAAAAAAAAAAAACTTTGTTTACTCATAAATATATGTTACAATAAGAAGAAATGTAATGGAATTTAATAAAATTACTTTAAAAAAAAAAATTTCAAGATCCACAGTACTGATACTGCTCAAAGCAATACCTAGGACCAGCTAGCAACTAGGTAAATGAATAAATACCTTTCCATGTAAAAATGTTTTGCTGATAGTGTGTAAGTACAGTTCCCTATGGAACTAAAAACCCTCTGGGAACAAGGGAAAATTTTGAAGCACACCTTAACACCACAAGCAGACTTGAAGACAACATTCAGAAAAAATCTGCCACGATCACAGTTCTTTAAAACTTGCATGTTATGTCTCCTTCAACATGGAATATTTTCATTTCAGAATCACCACTGGGGTCCTTGAAGCTATATATCTAGTGGGCACTTTTCATTGGGAAAAAGGAGCCCAAATCTTTGCCTAAAACCTCAAGGTTTGTTTAAAAGAGAGATGTAAAGGGTCACTCTTATTCTACACTTCAAGAGGGATTACAGCTCATAGATTAGCTGATATATTAGCTCTAGGTAGAAAACTATCATGTTTTAGTCAGAAATAACCCTGGATAGTTGCCTTGAATAACCCAAGGTCTGCCAACTGTTATCTTTCCAACATTTGCAAAGCAACTTAGTTTGTTTAAACTAGTGAAAGTAAAACAAATCTCACACTTCACGCCAAGCAAAATGTGCACAAATGCACTTCTTTAATAAACTGCTAAATTCTTTCCACTATATGGTGCTTTTTGCCTGCCTTCATTGTGTTTTCAGTCTACAGACATCAGAACACTAGAATTGAGAGAAATTTTAAAATTTCAAAATAAAGTTAGAAAAAGAAAGCTTATTTAAACCAGAACAAAGGTTGAAAATGAAATATGGTAACTCTTCCAGAATGTGCTGACTCCCACCAAGATCCCTACGCAGCCAAGAAAACATGTTCTAAATATATATAAATAGAGGGAAAAACAAAGTAAGAGAGGAAGAACAAGATGCAAGTGAAGTATTTTACCTGATGGCACAGCTACATTAACCAAAACTGGCAATTAATTGTCTATTCCTTTCTACTGCTATTCTGTACTGGAAATATATTGATTTGAAAGGTTCCAGATTAAAAACAGAAGAAAGTGTACCCTGAAGAAATCCAGAACAAATTTTGAGCCCAAATACCTTCACCAGGTTGCTGTGATTGTCCCATACTCCGTAACTCCTCCAGCAGAGCCAGCGCATCTCACCTCTTCCTCATCAGCCCTTTGTGACAGAAGCCTAACGCGTGAATTGGAATTTCACTTCTCAGCACAGGGACAGACAGGCTAAAGTCGTAAGTAACAGAAATGCAATCGTTGTGATAATGGTGTATACTTCATGAATCATAGCTGGATTTAAAACCAGGATGGTTCATCCACTAAGCAATTATATCATCTGTACACCAATTTATCAGGACTGCACCAGACCTCATTATAAGTATGGAAAAAAAATATACTGTTCATTTTTTGAACTATCATCTGTGTACATGCCATTGTGAATAAATCCTTTTTTCATTATTACAGCCTTTAAAAAGTAATAAAACGAGTCACATGTAGGCACCTTTTCTATAAAGAATTTTGAAATAAACATGTCTATCAGGAGTGAAAAATTATGTGCATGTGCAGATACTCTGTTTGGAGGACATTCCATAATACCAAAACAGAATCGAAGGGAGGGAAAAAAGAAAGAGTTTCAGTTCTAGAGTGCAATCCACATTTCATTTAAGTGAATGGAAATCCTCACATTCATTTGAAGAGAAGTTGCATTCTACTCAAAACGAGCTATAGAACCCACTTCTTAAGCAAAACACTTAGAAAACTTTTTAGGAAATTCTACTGTGCAAGTTACAGTTGGCCACGCTTGAGTTCATCTTATATTCCAAAACTTGTTTCCATTGCACATGTGCACTATGTCTACATTACATATATGTAGCATTTACCAACACAGGTAATTTTTATTCAAATTTTCACTGCATTACTTTTTTACAATGCATGGTGCAAACAGTACCTAGTGCATACATTCGTGCATTTCTTTCACTCAGATGAGCGTTACCTACTTTAAATTACTGAGTATTGCATTATATACTTGCCTGTTTAAAGCGCTATTATTAAAGCTGTAATTGTGGGAACCTACCATCTGTATTATGATCTAGTGAATTCAGAAATGCCATGTTTGGGTACGTGTTGGTGTGCAACTGCATTTGCATGGGTTCCAGATTTTGAAAATCAGACCTATAAACCATATGTTCCAGACGGTAATCCAGTGACACCGTCAAATGACCAGAATGAATTACAGATAGTTCCCTGTTTCTACCCTACTCCTGCAATCTACAGTAGTACACATAGCACAAACTACTCTGAAAGGTTCTGGCATATGGAATTACAAGACTCTGTCAGGACACAATGTTCAATAAGACATATTGGTGCAGGAAAAAACAGTGGATATTGGTGAAGTGTAACCCACTCTGCTTTCATTCACACCGACACATACAAACTCAGAGCAGCATAAAAACTATTGCAAAACATATATCAGGATGGTTCTTCTTAAGCAAGTGAAAATAATTCATCTATTCACTGAAGGAGGAAATACTATAAGCCAAGGAGTGGACAGAAATCAGGATGCCCTAAAGCCTTCCTGGAGCCATACCAAGGAAACTTTGGTGTGGGGGGAAACTGGGCTTCGACAGCCAAACTTTTCCAGTGCCTCTGGATCTGAAAGAACAACCTTAAACAAAACCTTCAAGTGCCTTGCTTTTAAAGAGGGTGTTGGACTGAAATGCTTAACCATAACGACCATCTCCTCTTTCTTTTAAATCAACAGTTGAGCCCACTTAAGAAGTACTAAAGGGGCACTGTGCGTTTATTTAAAGATTAAAAAAGAGAAGCAGAGAAAAAAATATATCCCCTTATTTTCTTAAAATTGCTGGCATTTCAGGAGCTTCCGAAGCACTGTACTTTTATTAAATTGCTGCACGGTAGCATTATAGTGTTGCCAAAAAAAGACTGCACACTGCAGCATTTAAAAAGTTACGCTTTTTCTCAGGAAAGCCTTGAATTGTTTAGCCTGTTCCCCAACAGTAGCAAGTAGGCAAAGGGCATGTTTTTAAAAAATAAATTAAGACAAACAGAAAGCTCAGCACAATGGAATTGGATCCCCGTCTTCCTCCATTAAATATATCTAATATCACATGCTTATTCAAAGCGGGACAACGGGATTTCCCCTCAGTAACCTCATCAAGAGAAGCAGAGAGGGGAAGGCAATTGTTCCCCATCTCACTGTATTTGTCACTAAACCCTGTTGCCAGCCACATGCTGATTATCTCTCGCGTTACATAAAGCTCTCCCGCAGTGCCAACTGCCTGCCGTTCAGTTTGTATCCCATTACATAAAGTGCTGTCCCTTACTGCTGCGCTCAGTGCCAAAGCACTGCTCTTCACCACCATGTCCTTCTTTGTTTCCATGCCCGATTCTCCCCACATCTTAAAAGCCACCTAATGATTAAAGCAAAACAAGAATACTTCTCAAACAGTGATTTTGCAGTTCCACTGAAAGATGAGAAAGAACACAAAATAGCTCAGGGATATTGAGGGAATATAAGAGTTGTAAGAAAAGGTCCCGCAGAAGACAAGGTTGCTAAATGGTCCTCTGCAATTTGGACAGTGCACCTACATGTTTTTATCACTTACGGGTCATTCTGAAGACAGAATTTTTTCTGCCTCAACATTTCACTAAGGCAGTCTTGGATCAGCTGCACTGCTGAAGATGAGAACACCCTTGGTGTAGCTGTCTCTAGTGGTGCATTGCAATAACACACAGTCAAAGGTCGCTGCTCCAGCATGCTGTAAGCATGTCGCATCACCAAAAGGCTTCAGGATTGATGATGAGTTACTGGAAAGGCGGCAGCGGTGCAGGAGAAGCGCTTCTAGAAGTAGTGCTCACCTGACTGTAGGCAGACCGCCAACTCACACAGCGCAGGATAATAGGAACTGCTCTTTTGAGTAGCCCAGAGGGAATCAAACTGCTCAATCAGATGCACTGGCACTACTGTTTCTGGCAAGCCTTAAATACACAAAGATATAAGTTAGGCAAATGGTCTCCCAGTTGAGAAGAAAGAGAAATTGAATTATCAAAGTTTTGCCAGGGCACACAAAACAGAATCTCATCTCCCGCAGCTTGCAGGCTTTCCTACAGTGTTTTGTAAAGAAGGACTGACAGCCAGCAGTGCAATATATTTTCCCTCGAATCACTGTACGAGGTGTTTCAGAGTAAACTCTAATCTGTGATTTTCAGCATTTTAAAAATATTTCTCAGATTTCCAATAACCCTCTTTTGTGTCTGATAACATGTTAATGAAAATATCAACATGATCCATCTTCCAGAGCAAAGAAATCTCAAAGTAAGAGAAAAAAATAGCTGTGTCTGGTCAGTCTCACTTATCAAAGGGCTAAGGCTGACTTCAGAGATGAAATTTCAACTTTGCTGCATTGAACAGCCTCACTCCTATTCACACAATGAAGGCTAGGGGAGGAAGATGCATAACCTCTTCATTTAAGTCAACGCCTCTTGAGACTTAACTACAAAGACATGGGATGAAGTCCTGATGCCAGGCAAAAACTATGAAGGTCGACTTGTAAATACCAGTTTCCTTCCAGTTTTACATATGAGCACATACTGCAGGAGGCAAATAATAAAAAAGATACAGCCCAATACAACCTTTTGAAAGGCTTAGAATTTTTTTGTTGTTGTTGAATTAGTTTTTGTGAAAACATGGACAGTCTTAGAATACAAAGTCTACAAGTAAATAATGGCAAGGCACTGCCTGAAATGAGGTACCTCCAGATTCAAAAAGCATTAAGAAAATCCCAAGATCTATCAAAAAGACCTTAGCTTATACAGAGGAACAAGTAGAAAAAGAACATTATTACTGCTGTCATCCAAAGCTCACAGTGGAGTCTTTCCATTTGTTACTACTAGTGTTGAATTGGGATGAAATTGCTCAATTTTTTGGGCTACAGCAACCCTCTCCTAGAATCACATAAAAAAAAATTCAGTGGCTTTGAGAATAGCTTAACAGAAAAAGCAATCACTAACAGACGGTAATTTCATCATGCACGAAAAAAAATTACTTCCACCGTGTTAAAAAAAAATGTGAATTAATGCAATCAATCTGTCTTTCCCACATAGCCTTACTGCTGCAATGCCCCTTTTCTTGCACTGTACGTTGTGTCAAACTGCACCATGCATTCCTTTTCCCCTCTACCACATCTCTAGGGTCAAAGGTAGAAGACAAAAAAAATTCCTGGAATAATATCCCCAATAAATTACTGCTAACTATTATAATTCAACATGGGCATATAAACGGCACTTTAAAGAAAATTGAATTTGTTGAAAATTAAAGCAAACCCAGTGTTACTTTGAACAAGAGGCTCACTGATTGTTTTCAGATTTCCATTATAAAATAGGCTTTTTTGTTTTATGTGTTATATACCCTCTGAGGAAAGGAATTGTACCTCAAAACATATGGGTCTTCAGAATTTTTATTTTTAAACACAATACTCAATGCCCATAAAACTTTGCTTGGAAGCCAAGGAATTTATAACAAGGTGCATAACAGCAAACCTGAAAAAAAAGGCTAAAGATGAAGAAAAACAGAGCTTCGCACTAATTACAATAAATAAGAAAAGATTATAGAAGTGAAAGCAGCCTTATTTTGGGGACAAGTATCTGTGGTTTCATTCAGTGCTGCCTTCTCACTATCTGTGATTGTATGGGCACTGGAATATGCAAGCCAGACTAATAAACAGACATTTATTTTGTGGAGTAAGCATATTGTTTTCAGTCTACTACATGGTACTTTTATTTTATTGCTGTACTAGGTTACGCGAAGAGCACGAAGAAGAGGTTCTTGCTTTCTGGATCATACGGAATTTTCTCATGCACAGCTTTTATTTTAAAGCACGTGTTCTGTTAGAAGAACAAGCTTACCCATCTTATTTTAAAGTGCTGTATAAACAGGAATGCTCTTAAATATTCTCTTATTGTATGAACTGGAATGTTGTTAAATACTCTCTTACTGTATAAGCCATGACTGAATGTGCCTCACTATGATTCAGTGCATGTCTTGGGTATGTTTCAGTCTTGTGTATTCAACCACCTGTGAAGTGAGCTTATAACCCACTAATGCACACCCGGATAAGCTTTTTACTATTGGGAGAATGGCTCATTAATTTTACATTATGAGAAAAATGTAAACACTCGTTTTTGTTCGGTTTATGCAACATATCCTTTTATAATGAAAATCATTTCCAGTGAGAGGTAAGAGAAAGGTGAAGGTTATCATCTGTTTTTATCTAGGTTGCCCAAAACCTTGTTTTTTCTGTTACCTAATGGACTTATTTTCTCTCTCTCTGCCCCTAGCTGCAGAAGCTTTACTACTAGTGTATGGCTGTGTTCTGCATTCACCCTTTCACTAAAAGCTGAGACCAGCATTCCAAAAAGGGCCACAAAGTTGTAGCTAGAAAACTTGACAAGAAACAGCAATTGCGAATATCATCCCTTACAAAGGACACCTCCCGCTCCCACTCCTTGCTCTACTACCTATCCCACTCTCATGCATTAATGTCTCATGTCAACCCACCAGGCACAAATTTGGTCTAACTGAGACATGAAACCACCACATGCATGACCACTGATGTAATTTTTCTAAAAAGACTCACCCAGCCAGAATGTAGCTTTGAGAAGTCAGTATCCACATCCAGAATCTGATGGTTTATTCACTTTCAAATGATTTCTGAGATTTCAGAACCATCAGTTCCCTCCTGATGATCCCTCTCAGCATGGTAACTGCTGTCTTCCTTGCAGGCCTGAAAGCAGGTGGAGAATAGGAACTGGAATTTGTTTCAAGGATGCTCAATGGCATGAAGGGACCAGCAATCAGTATGCATGCATAAATAGCCAGTTTGTCTATGCAACCAAAGTTGCACAGATAAGTTGCATATGCAATCGTTTTATGAACAGTTCTGGACAAGTTTGGGAAGTCAGGCTCTGCAACTATAAAATTATACACTTGATATACATTAGTAAGTATAGTAAATAGAGTATAATTAGAACAGAATACAATGTACTATTTTTCATTGCTTTTTATTCTCACTTCCCTAGAGCTACAAAATGAGCTTCTAATGAGCTTTGGGTAGTCACATAAATAGAAAACCTAACGTTGTAATGCCTGATAGGGATCTAAACTGCTTAGATATGTTTTGTATTATACCACAAAACAGTGTTTTGTTCATGGAATGGAACAAAATTTCATGTGTTACTCATACTTTGGCTGTAGGCATGCATGTTTTGAAATCGTAATCTCCGATGTATTTCAGAATATGTTTGGACAATCTAAGTTGCTCTGTGAAAATGGCCCAGAAGAAAAACCCTCCATCCATTAAAAACACAAATTACCGAAACATCAATGGTTAAGTGTAGCCTACAGCACATCATGAAAAATTTCCAATACACTGCTTATTATCCCAGTTAAAAAGAAAAAGGAAGAAGATGAGAAGGATGCACTCAGGAATCATACAGGAAAGCTGTAAATTAGCTCTGTGTGGATCCACTGCATAAATATTATACCGTTCTGACCACAAGAAACAAAATACCCTATGCTAAAACAGGAAATCTCCCTGCTAAATTGACTTTGAACATGACTGTACAGATCTATCCAGATTTCATATAAATGTATTCTCCCCTGAGATTTGCTACAGCCATTTTCTCTTTCTCTTGTGGAGTGAATAAAAAGTCTGGGACTTTTCTATTAATAGCAGAAAATACTTTTTTCCCACCCTAGAAGTTTCTTAGAACTATTAGGCAGATCCTTGTACTGGAAGTGTAAGTAAGTGGTGCAACTCTGACAACACTTTTGCAACACGGACTGATGAACAGGTAGACAGACAGACTGACAGACCAACAGGTAGGTATGCAGATAATCAAGAGCCGGACAAGGAATTTGCTTCAGTTGGGAAATGGATCCAGATTCCCTAAGCTCCTGTCCAGTGTTTTAAATACGAAGTGATCTGTGTACAGTACACTTTCTTGCCAGGTAGCAGCTAATATCTTTATACTGCTTCTAGCTGCTCATTATTTTATAAAAAAGAAACTTAAGCTTCAGGAGATTATTTCTGTAGCTTCTTAAGTGCCAATTTTGTGCAGCTAGATCTGATCTGGAGCTTAAAAGCAAAGAAAAAAAAAACAGATCTGAGAAGCTTTAGACACAGAAGTCCATCTCTACCTTTTACATATGCAAAGTATGTTTTTACGCATGTTACAAACCATGAGCCCAAAGAAAACATATTCCAACTGACATTATGCATTTGGCTTAATACTATTTGCTTTTACTTCTTCAGAGTGACTCAAGGAATAAGCAGACTTTTTACTGTTTCATGAGCTAGCAAAACAAGCAGCTAGAAAAAGTGCTAACATTTGATTTGAAACTCTTGGGGATAAAACAGGTCAACTGCTCATCATAAAAGATTTACTGTAAGATGGTGTAATATACATTAAAAATAAGAAAAAGTTAATGGTTATTTCCACTGGAAAAAAAAAAAACAAACACTGGAAAACAAAAAGAAAAAAAGAAATGTGAAAATATTGCCTTGAAATTAAAATAACCCTTTTGGGAGAAGTTATATTTCAGTTTACATGCAGCACCATTTTACACAACTTCGGCTGTGAAAACAGATTTTCTGTGGGCCTTTAGTGGAATTTATGCTAGCTCTAAGGCTATTTGCATAGCCAGCAGAGTGTATGGAGCCTTCGTGTAAATGAAAATCTGTTCTTTAATGTGCACACTCCTCAAAGTAATAAAGATTTTATTATTTTGAAAGCTATGTACACCCACTGTGCAATATCAAATATGCATGTTGTAAACACAGTGGACCAAGTTCAGACATGATGTAAGCATGTGTAACTCAACTGACTTCAAAGGGACCACTTGTGAAACAGAACTCTGCTTCACATGGCTACAGGCTGCAGGATCCATGCTAGGCAGTCACGTTGTTTGAAATAGAATTTTTGAGTGGTATAGTGTTACATAACATCAGAAAGTAAAGCAGAACTGGATTGTCAGTAATCTACGGGGTCGAGTATCAAAAGAATTGTTTCTGGCTTAGTGAGAGGCACAAAAAGCACTTCAAGCAGACTGAAGAGACATTGAGAGTGCTGAGATGACATTTCAGAGCAAGAATGGCCACAACAGTTTAAACATAGTTGCTGTACTGTTCCTGTATATGAGAAAAGCAATGAATGTGTAGATAAATTACAGAAAATTGGGCAAGAAGCAGGACCTTGAGAGAAAGGCCCACTTACAAGACTGGCCAGCACTGGCACATAAACTGATGCACAAGAGCAGACTAGGAAGGAGGTGGCACTGATCAGTGTATCATTCTCCCTCAAACTTTTCAACTCCCACCTATTGCACTGATTAGTTGTACTCTTACGAAGTGCTTTGGGAAAACAGAAAATGAAATAGTAGTTTGTAAGATGGCAGACACTAATTACTTTCTCTCCCTCTTTTAAGAAAAGCTGGGGCATTGGATGATACACGACACTAAAGATATGAATCATCATGGATCATCAGTTACAGACTATGAGCTTGAAATCAAATGGAAAGCAAACTCAGAAAAACCACAAGCAAGCAATTTTGTGAAAAAGGATCTGCAAGAATGGAACAAATAAAGACAATTAAAAAGAAAAGGCCTTTCTGAAACAAATGCATGCAAAAGTGCTTCTGACTTTATGTGCAGATGAGCCTCACTCTCAGATGTTGTCTTCTAGCAGTATTGGTCAATGAAGATCAGCTGGCAAAGCTATGCCAATCTTTGGAAAGTTGTTCTGACTTTAAAGGATGAGTGCACGTGGACTTTTTCTTGTGAAAGTTGAACAAATTACTGCACCCTTTCAAAATCTCATCAAAGTCACTGTTCTGCTGAGAAAAACTCCAGAGGCATTTTATTTTGTAAATCTAAAAGTTGCAAAAGCAGTAAGATTTCATGAAACAAGGGAGGAATTACTTCTTTCAGCAATGAGGGAAATGCTGCAAATGTTCTTTTCTCCCAACATAAATAAGTGGCTGACTTACTGTTTCTTTTCTGTCAAAAGATACGGTGACAGGAATAATCTGTGCTCTGGTCAGAATGTGGAAAAGCAGCATTTGTAGTCATTTTGCAACTTAGTTTAAAAAAATCATCCAAGATGGCTTGTTCAAACTTAATATCAGATATGTATCTCAAAATAATGTGAAAAAGAACTCCTAATAAATATCCAGACAAATATAAAAGCTATTTTTCAAATGCCAAATGTATTCATACATGAGAACAGCCCTAAATGGTCACACTGCACTGGAATATACCCGGAGAGAGGACAACTCCCTGAAGTGTCAAATACCAGTTCATTTCTAAATGACGTTTATTGGCCTCAAGAGGAATACAGCTGATGTAATATTTGAATTTTGCCTGGAGTACAACTCTTCTCGTTTGAACACTCATTTGGTCCTCCTCATGCTTTGATGATATCCTGAAGTTTGTACAACTTGCTTACTTAACTGATATTTTTGCCCAGTCAAGGACGGTGAGAGCATACAACGTACAAGAGAGTAACAAACCCATGCTTTTAAACGGTTGATTCTACAAATAAATGAAGATAGTTTTGATGTGTTTCGTGCTTTGGGAGAGTGCCAGAAAGCACCTTCCATTCAAAATGAATACATATATTATTCATAAAAATTTGACACTGCTCAAATAAGCCCCATATGAATAAGTTCCCAGAAGACTAATGTAGCGATGAGAGTATTACTAAGTCTTTCACAGCAGTGAGTAGCAAATATTTAAAGCTTGTCTTCAAAAACATCGGCCATCTCTCAGAGACACTGAAGACTTTATCCATTAACTGACCACAAGAAAAAGAACTATCGTGTAAACACTTGGCCCTTTCAGAATCACAAGGAAATGAATGTTTTTATACTGGCATACCCACATGACAAAAGGTTTTCAGTGTTTGGCCTGTTACAGACAATACAAAAGGCCAAGCCTATGTCTACAAGCCTATGGCTCCTGCCACCTCCAGTATCACAGCACATCTGTCAGCACATCAAATACATCCAAAGCCTGAAAGATTAGCACACAGTTTCAAAATTATTCTGCATAAATAGCTTAGGGGTCACCACACAGAAAAAAAAAAGGATGTAATTACAGGTCTGTTGATACTTAGGAGGCTGAAGGAGACCAAAAATAATTTTTGAAGATCTGGATAATTCTCAACTCAGACTGGTGTTACAATGTAAAGAAAAACACTGCTGTAATTTGAATCCTGGATAATACAACACCTACTGGCAAACATTAATATTTAAAACCCGGAATGCCTTTTAACATCAAATTTTTCCCTCTGCATAATCTAACGTGCACCTACTTGCCAATATATGATCATATGTATTGTATTCTCATGCCAGTACAAGTGACTGCCTGTATATTAAAATGTCTTTAATATATCATAATATTGAACCCCATAAAAAGCTATAAAAAAGAAAGCCTGTAAGAAATAAGATGGCTTTTTCCAAATCTTCTTACAAATTCACAATGCTGAATGATGTGCTTGATGCTTTACTTATCCTGTAGTCTTACTTGAAAGAAAGGTGTCAAAAGCATTCCTTGAATAGAGCAGTACTGCTTGTGGTTTTATTTAGTGATGAGAAAGAAAAGGAAACCTAGCTTATGCTGGTGGGCAGGATTCCCTGTGCTCTCTGCCTTGAAGGAGCATACTGGGGGACATAAAAAGAAATGTCACTTTTAAGTCCCATTCTCCAATGTGTGAGGTGCAGAGGTGGTTTCAGCTGCACCCCACACCAGGAGCTACATACCCTCTCTGAATTGCATGCACTGACAGCTAAGCGCATGTTGGCAAAAGTCTTCAAGTCATTGAAGCTCCAAATGTAAAATCACTTTGCATAAAGTCAATCCT
Source organism: Numida meleagris (assembly GCF_002078875.1). Taxonomy (NCBI): domain Eukaryota; kingdom Metazoa; phylum Chordata; class Aves; order Galliformes; family Numididae; genus Numida; species Numida meleagris. The sequence continues at coordinate 50,319,580 of NC_034410.1, read as the reverse complement.
AAAATGAGATCTAACAATGAGGAAGACAAAGAATGGAGTGTTCTCTCCTACCAGATTCCTGACCTACCTGCTCTCTATTCAGTTCCAGAAAAATACCCTGAAAATGTGTGATACCTAGTAGCATGTCCCAGATCTATTCAGTGCTGCTTTTTGAACTCATCTAATGTATGCTACTTTGCAAAAGCAAGTGCCAGTTTCAGAAGTTCTCCTAAAAATCACAGCTGAAGAGCTAACATGCAACCCCTTAGCCTTAAAGTAAACAGCATACCTCTAAGTATACAATAATGGCTTACTTGGATCCAGTTCTGTCATTCACTGCATTTCAACTCTCAGCATTTTTCTTTTGTTTACTGAAACTAGGACAAAACTCCACTGCCCTTCATATACAGAAATCATAAGTAGAATAATGGAAAGAACAAAACAATTATTAGACTTAACTAACTACAGGAGACGAATAACAAAATCCATGCACAAACAGTCCAACATTCAGAGACAGAGACATATGAAAAAAATCTGTTTGAGATTTCATTTCTATATAAAAAAATGTACAGGTGGGAAGCACTGATATCTATCACTTTGGTTCAGGTCTATCTCTGTTTACAGAGAAAGTATTTTCCACGTGGAAATAAAGGTAACTTCAGAGGGACTGAAAGCATTAATAGTCTAAGCCGTAACAAACCCCATCATTACAAAATGCAGACATTTGTCTTAATTCTTTAGCCACATAAATAAATTTGCCTCCTTTCTTTTTGCTTCTTTTTATTTCTCAAAAACTTGTAGAAACTGATCATACTCAGATTATCTTTACAGCAAGTATAGCATGCCCAACAGCTGGAAACCAAACACTGCTCAAAGAAGTAAACAATAGCTAGAAGAGGAGTATCAGTCCATTCTTTGAAACAAATAATCCAGAAAAGTTTCTCTTTTGAGTATTTTGGGGATTACTGGGAGATGCATCAATCTGAGAATTTGAGTGGCAAACTCTCACATTTTGAAGACAGCAGGTATTCAGTCACATGAAACTGCCATTGGCATACCCATCTAAAAGGTGGTCCCTTTTTCATTTCCCAGAAAAATATCAATAGCCATCAGTGGGCATGAAAGTTTTATGGTCAAAAATCTACATATGAGAACAGGTCCTCAGTATCTTAGTTTCAGCTGGGATAGAATTGTTTTCTTCATGGTATCTGGTATGATGCTATGTTTTGGTTCTAGGAAAAAAATGATGCTGGTAAAACACCTATGTTTTTAGTTGCTGCTAAGCAGTATTGTACACAGCCAAGGCCATTCTCAGTGAAGGGCCCAAGGAGCTGAGGGGGAAAAGAATTAGGACAGCTAATTTAAACTGGCTGAAGGGATATCTGATACCATACAACGTCAAGAAGAAGAGGGGTGAGAGTTCATCGCTTTCTTCTGCTGCTCAGGGGCTAGCTGAGCATCAGTCAGCGGGTGGTGGGCGGTTGCCTGTGCATCACTTGTTGCATACATTTATATTGTGTATATATTTGTCCTAATTATTTTCTTTTTCCTTTTCTCTATCTTAGTGAGTGGCTTTCTCTCAACCCTCGAGTTCTGGTTTGTTTGTTTGTTTGTTTGTTTTTTGTTCTCTTCCCCATCCCACTGGGAGGGGCAGGGAGTGGGCATCTGTGTGGTGCTTGTCCACTTGCTGGTTTAAACCACAACACTCAGGAACATGCTCTCCCACTATGAGACCTAAGAAGCCTAAAACCAGCACATCTGAAGGAGGCTGGAAGATGATATAACAAGCAGAGCAGTCACAACATCATGCAAAAGCAGTGAATATTGCAGTAGATTAGTATGTTTGTTACATAAAGCAGAATGGTTTTCTCAGCACATCTGATAAAAAAGGGCTTTTCAGTGGAACAGAGGGAAGGGGCTTCTACACCATTAAATCAAATTCTCTGCTATGATAAGCAACCACAGCATGCAATCTCTTTTGTATTACATTAAACAGAGACTGTAGACTAACAGAGTAAGTGAATGGTATTGGATAGAGGAGAATAAGTCAGCATGGTGAATACTTCCCTCTGAAGGAGTGTGTATCAGCTGCAAAGTCTAAACTTAGAGATGGAACCCATAGATGGTGTTAAAATGGAACAAAATTCTCTCTCACAGCCCCCCCTTCATTTTCATGTGTACTACTGTGAATGCCTGTAATACAGATACAAGGAAAAAAGAAGAAAGAAAAAAAGATGTTAACTCCACTAAATACAAATCAACATATTTGCAGCTGAAATGTGAAATAAATCAGGTCTGCATGTTCTACTTTGCATGAGGAAATGGTTTTCCTGCAAGAAAAAGCTGGATGTTCTTAAAAACACGTCATAACAAAAGGACAGGAAAATAATGAGAAAGGAGGTAAACTGTTGCCAGATTGGTATCTCAAAATCTGCTCGGTGATGGCTCATTCTCAAACCCATATGTGAATTAAAACAGAGCAAATGTTTGGCTGAAATGGACCTCAAGAGAAAGTTGTCAGATGAATCCTTATCCTCTGGGGGACACAAAAGAAAGACGTGACTGTATGATGATATCACCTCATGATAAGGTTTATGAAAAAATCTCAAGCATTCTATCCTTTCACCAATGACTGGCAATTCTTCCCTTCCAATCACAAATGTAGAGAGGTTTTTTAAGTCTTCCCTAAGCAGTGTTCGTTGTTTCTCTCGTCCTTCTGTAACTGCTTCAAAAGTATATATATCCCTATAACTTGACCATTACTCCACAAATTCCCAAAGCATTCCAGAAAGGCATTTTGGGGCTGAAGTGGTGCAATCTCTTGATAATTGTTTTTGCCCTGCTTTTAGTTGGGTAGCTGTACGGTTTGTATCCTAGGTACATCTTATCTCCTTCTTCAAAACAGTAATACTAGATCATTGATAAGAATTTAGCAAGTATGTATGAATTCATCCCAGTTTCATATCTGCTTATGTTGATAGGTTAGACTGTGGAACAAGACAAGTTATTTTTTAATTTTTGTTCTGATTCAATTACAAAACAAAGTTGTACTTTGGTCCTACTACTGAAGAGTAATATTTATCTTAGGCAGGTGCTGTACTTAACTGTATTTTAAAATGATGCCAACTTCAAGTGGCTAAAAATAAAGTCTGTTTAGTAAAAAGTCAATAGAAATTTTAGCTCTCACATCAACAGGATCAGAAGCTAGTCCCTGATGTCCATCTTTGAAGTTACATTGCTTCAAGTAAACAATTTAAGATTACAAAGAATCACAGAACTGTTTGTATTCAATGGGACATTTAAAGATCATCCACTTCAATCCCTCTGCCATGCGCAGGGACCTTTAGTCACACTTAATTCAAAGGAGGTGCTAGGTTCCTGTCAATCTTGAAAATTCATCATCAATTTCTTGAAGAGACCATTATATTTTAATGGCAATGACCAAATAGATGGTTGTTGTTTTTTTTTTCCCAAATACTCTTAAATATACTGTACTATGAAGCTCTTTCAGGAGTCTAGCTGTAGATTGATCTTTAAAATTATCCTAAGTGAAATACTAAACTCTCCCATGATACAAAAGAGAGAAGGAAAAAAAATGTGTGGATTATACTAACTTAATTCAGAGAAATTATGTAAAAGCCCTAGGGATTAGACAGATGCACAGGGGTTCTCACATAAAATCCCTGAGCAGATTTGTGCTAAAAAGATTGAATTTCATACCTTGGGATGTGTAAGGATTGATTTTGCATGCTCCTATTGACATAAGCAGTTTCCTTGACTTCGGTGGGTCTAACTGCATGAGCAATGAAGATTAGTGAGCTTGAATATGTAAAAGTGCCTTTACAGGGCAGAAAAAATATACCCAATCATAGTATATATTTAATATGAGCTCTTGAGGAAATTAAGATCAGGAAGAATAATACAGCAAATAAACAGCAATAGGAATGACCCATGAAGCAGAAAAAATTGCAAGTAGGCAAGTAGAAACGCTGAAGACAAAAAGGTGGCTCACATCAACCACATCAACATGAAAATCATGACTTATGCGATGGGTCAGGGGGTTAGTTGCCATTTGGTAAGGCTTACTTATTTCCATTCTGTACACAGGAAACTATGGAAATTAACATACATTTAACAAATAATTATAATCCCAAGTTTAATCCTTCAGTATGAATCCTGGCCATGTCATCCTTCCAAAACTACTTAAAAATGACTTCAGTAGTGAATTGTCTAAAAAAAAAAAAAAAAAAAAGCAAGCAAAAAAAATATAGGTATATAACCTCTTTAACCTTTTTATTACTAAAGTGATTCAGAGCACCATGTTGGGGTTTTTGTGCTCTAATGTGGCAGAAAAAGAGCCTCTCATAATTTCCAGTGTGAAAAATAAAATAAATTTTTTGTAAAAAATTATATATAACAGGAAGCAGATAAAATCATCTAATGCACTAGCATTCTCAGTACAAAAATAACAGTTGCATTTGCCTCACTGGCTAGCAGTATTTGCAGAGTGAATTCTGACTGAAGAATTCCAAAGTATTTCTACCCATCAGAGTAGAATTAAGACTAGATGTGAACCTCTATAAGAATCTAGTCTGAAATTACTAAGATACATTTAACTCACTAGAATTCACATATATTATCATTAATAATATTTAAATGGAAATACATTGTATCTAACTCCCAGTGCAGGCTTGAATTGTACAGTGTCATTTCTGCGGAGTTCAGCTATTCTGGAAAGTTCTGAATAACAAAGATGCCAGAAAGGTATCCAGGCAAGGCAAAGGACATAGCCACTGAAATGCTATGTTATACCACCCAAAAGAATAAGCTTATGTTGTACTATCTTGCACAGGCTGTGAATACACTATGCATTTAAATCTGTCAATAGCTGAAGAGAAATCTAGCAATAAGAAACATCATTTGTATTTAATCTAGTGATAATTTAATTTCTGCCACCTCACTGTACATTTATTCAAAGAGAATCAAAGTACTACAGAGAATAAGTTGCTGTCAACTACACTATAATCTTGCTAAAACAAAGACTGAACATGAGATGAGATGGGACAAAGGATGGGTATAAACTACAAGAGCATTGGCATGAAATGTACATATTCCAAAATTGGCCAGACTACTGCATGCTTAGCAGTGATGGAACACTTCCTTCTCCGAAGCTGGCATAGATGAGTTCAGTTATTATGAAGGCCAGATGGTCTTCATTAGTTTTCATCAGCTATGTGGTAGGCCAGAACGTCCTCAAAGCTTCAAATGGTTTCTCTGTGACTGGCCCAAATCATGTCAACAGAGATAGGCTTAGGATGCTTATTTTTAGGTTTTAGTTCTTGCTTCCTTGTCCACAGCAAGATATTCTTAGGTTCTGCTGATCTGATCAGAAATTCCAATTCTGTAGGCAGCTGAAGGTGTTGCAAAAAAGTCTGTTTTTTGTAAGGAACACTTTCAGATATTGTGATCTGTGGACATAATTATGGTGAGTTTGTCAGATTTAGTGCGAGTTTCTGAATAAAGTGTTCACAGTTATTTCAGGACTGGCTACACACAGGTTCACAAGTCATGGGAACAAGTAAGTTAACAGAAATCGAGCCTGTGAGCACAATATCAAGACCTTCAGACAAACACTGCCCACTCAGTTGACTTCCATTTAATGATATCCCAGTGACTAGCTTTGGAGCACAAGTTCAAGTGGTCTCCTTCTTCCCTCATTACAGAATGAAGCAAGAAGAAAGTTAACTTCTTAAATTTTATTCAACTTTCTGCTCATTGAGGGCTGTAGGCTATTTCAAGATGAAGAACAGAAAAAAAGGAGTTGTATTTGAAGTAATCCTAATAGATTTTCTACTGAATATCATGACCACTGCTAAATACATTTTTGAGTAATGTCTGGTACTGATCACTTGTTTTGTATCCATTCATGAAAACTCTTCCAACTATGCCAGATTTTTGAAGATCATCTTTTTTTTGTATATTTTCATACAGAAGAGCATACACATTTGTTTGTATTATAACAGGACATACTTTCAAGCCAGAAACAGTTTTAGCTTATGCCACTATAGAAATGCAGTGAGCTGGTAAAAAATATTTTAACATGAGAAATGAAACTGACAGAGTATTCCAGTTGGATCCTTCTCATGATGAAACAGAGAGGCCTACAGAAAAAAATGTACCAATATAATGAGCAAATAAATTAAGCGTCCCTTGACAGCATCCAAATCAATTGAAGTTATAAAAAAATACTCTAAGCAACTTTTACATAGACCTAGATTGGTACAAGTACTGTTCATTACTTCTGTAACTCCTGTCTAGCCATTCTGAATGTTTATGCTTATTTTTACCAGATTGAAGACACAAGCCAATGCAAGAATCTCATAGTTAAAAGAAGAAAATGATTCACTACATTCATTATTTATATGAATTCCTTTGACTGCTCTCCCAGAGGCATATGTCTAACTCAGGCTGTGAAGGATGGCAGACTTTCTCAAATTAAAACAACATCAGAGTTTAGATGTTTCTGCTTATTTTCTCAAGTCCAAAGAACTGACTTCCCTTCATAGATGAAGCTATTTATGTTATTAGCTAAATTTCACTCACGCCTAAAAAGACTTGGCTCTTTGGCACTAAATTTTCATATCCTGTTTGGTTTAATTTTTTATTTTCAAAGTACTACAAGACGTTTGTCGGAAGGGCACTCAGTAAATGGGAATGCCTTGAGAGGATATACTGATTACATACTACATGCACACACTTTTTGTAAAATGCACCCTATTCACACATTCACATACACATATTTAGTTAACATCAATGCAGACAAATATTACTGCTAGGAAAGGTTACCAATCTTACTATAAATAGCAATCCCAATGCCTAGCTGTTTCTCAGCTGTAAAATCCTTAATCCTCCCAGATGAGCGGGGGTGGGGGGGAGAAACAAGGGAGGTGAAGAGGAAACGATGGGGAAATTGACTCCCTCTAAATAAACTAGTTCCACAAAGTCATAAACAGAGAAGATAAAAGTGTTTAATTCAACACAGAGACAACTTTTTCAAGTGAAAAACAACAGCAACAAAAAAAAAAACATCCTGGCAAGAAGAAAGTCCCTAGTGCCTCAATTTCTCCCAAGAGAATAACCATCAGATCATGAGCTACTTCTTATGAGTACAATTTCCTCATTGTTAGCAGCTGTTCATTGGTTAGCATTGCACAACTGGCCAGGTGGATTATGAAGGAATGAAGAAGAGGGGGTTGTCTTACACTAAAGCGTCGGATGGACTAATAGTATTCTGCAATACTGCAGTAACTGGCCCAAATCCTAGGCTACATCTGAGCTTTACTGCATGTAAATAAATAGTGGATGGAAAAGGACACCCGCAGTCCTGGAATAAGGTAGAAGTAATCTTCAGGTAGATGGGTTTTTTTTTCTCCCCATACTGGAAGCTGGGAACTATAAGAAAATGAAGAGTTTTTTCTTCTAGCTTCCTGAGAATTCCTGGTAAAATCTCAGGGGCAGGACCAGTCCTTCACACCAGCATCTGTCTGGCTCCTGGTCAGACCTGTCATGTTTGTGTTATACTAACTGTAGTTGCTGATATCAAAATCGACAAGTTATTTTGAAAGATCTTTGAACTGAGTGCTGTCAATTTATATTTCCATCTGTTCCATGTATTACTGACCAGAGTTCTTGATGCAATGAGTATTTATTTTCAGCAGCTCTCCCATATCAGCTCAAAACATACAATTACTTTTGTACTCCTATGGTCTCATATTATTAAGTGGATCTGCAATATCTGCAATATCTGCAATAACCTTGTGCAGACAGGATCCATGGATGCAGGCTCAGATATGTTTATAATAATTAGAACTACTGAAATGCTTCCATTTTAAAGAAAAATATTTATCAGCTGTTTGCTATTCTTGATACTCCACCTGAGAAATATCAGAAACATGACTAGCACCCAAGAGAAGACTAATACCAAGGATCGAGATACTATAGGTGGATGTACACATGTAGATTTCTTAAATCTAAAAGCTTCATACGATTGAAATTTTGAAACAGGCAGCAATTTTTTTTGAGTTCATAAACATTTCTGCCAAGTTCCACTCTGGGCTCTCAGATGGCTAGGGGAAAAGATGGCCAGCAAGCAAAGACTAGCAGCTAGCAAAGGAATATGCATTAACCACTGATATGCCTTGGCAAGAGTATTCAGAGCCACAGATGACTAAAAGAAATAAATGGTCCTGAACTTGCCTCTACCCTTGTTCCCATACAGGAATCTATTCTCACTTTGGGTGAGGTCATCAAAGAAACCATTAAAGGAATAAGTCCTAAATTGTGTTGATTTTTCATGAAATCATTCCAAATAGTTAACGAGTTCCCCTCTACAAGCTTGGAATGGACATAATGGAAAAAGTCGAGTAACAGACTGCTGAGATTATTAAAGGACTGGAGCATTTCTTTATATATGGAGCGGCTGAGAGAACTGGGACTCTTCATCCTGTAGAAGGGAATTATCAGGGTGGAATTTTATCAACATATATTGAAATATCCAAAGGAATGGTTCAAAGACAATGCAGCTAGGCTCTTTTCAGTGGAGCTCAGCAACAAGATAAGAGGCAGCAGGCACAAACTAGAACACAGAAGGTTCATTCTGAACACCAGAAAGCACTTTTCTTACTGTGAGAGTGACCAAGCACTGGAGCAGGTTGCCCAGTGTGGTGCTGGAGTACCACCATTGGATGGAGATACTCAAAAGCCCAAGCATGACCCTGGGCAATCTGTCCTAGGTGACCCTGTTTGAGCAGGGGGCTTGGACTAGGTGGCCTCCGGAGGGCCTCTCCAACATCAATCATTCAGTGATTCTGTAACAAAACACAGGGTAACACTTTAAAACTGAGGTTACAACATTTCCAAATAAAATGAAATTTAAAAAAAAAGTTCATGCTTTGATACAGATATATTCTTTGCCCTGGCACAGTGATGCTAGTGTTATATAGTGTTATATACTGTTACTTTTTTGGCTTCTTCAGGTAATCTGAACTGTTAGCTTACATATCTTTGATAACAAGAAGCTCACACAACAAAATGTAAATTCCTCTTCTTAATTGTGTAAAAAGAGGAGCAGATAAATTGGAGATTTTTAATATTCCACTAATCAGATAAAATCTAGTTTATATCTAAAATATTTTAAAAATCACAGTCTTAATGGCTGTTCTGTTACCTGCTATGAGCATGGCTTTAACAATAACGTGTCAACACATGGTCCACCCTGCATAGGAACCCGTTACACAACTTTTTAATAAGTTGCAGTTTTCCCCACAATTTATATGAAATACAGTCTTCATTCTATGCTTTCCATGGTGTTTCCAACAACAATTTCTGACACCACAATACTATGTTATTCTTTACCTAAATTAAATACAAATGTGAGAAAGGCCAAAGCTGAATATGAGAAAGGAAATGTTGGCTAGTTATTGCCCAGATCCTGAATATATGCAAGATGTAATGATAAATGGAAGATCCTTGAAATCCTTTTCAAGTTTGAACAGGTTCAAAAACATTTAAACTGCACTAGAGGAATCTTTAAAACAGGATGTTATAGTATAATGTAATGTGTTTGTCTTTCATGAAGCAATTAATCATTGGATGGAGGAGCTAAGACCCAATCAAAACGGAAAGGTGTTTATTGCTGCAGCTGGTCATTAAATTATTTCTATAAAGCTTAAACACTGGGTTTTATTGTTTTTATTGCAGATCCGCTCCTATAAAAAATACATTTAAACTTCCCTTTTTAGATCTTGTGGTTTAGTTTCTTGTGCTTCTGTTAACTAAACATTTCTAGTGAAACACAAATAAGTTTCCCCACTCAAAGAAAGGTTATGCCGTTCTGTTATCAGTGGAATTATCACTGAGAGTCAAAATCAAAACAAAAGAAAAATAACATACCATGAATTCCAAGGTGTGAACCTTGTATCTCTGGGAAAAATTATAAATGTTAGCTTTATCACAAAATAATTGTGATGAGAGACTATTTTTGCTTTGGTAGGAATTCCTTTTATTTAAGACAGGTGATCTTTTCCTTAAAAATGAAAAATTTTCTAATGTATAGATGTACTCAAGATTATCATTACTCTGAAGATACTGACTTCTACAGTCAGTCTATCTAACCAAGCATTTATCATTTTGGATTGACACTTTAGCTGATAGAGAAGCAACGAAAGGAACTTGTCTGCTTCATTTAACCCTTTTACTGACAACACTAAAGGAATCACCACTGGGAAAATATCCAAGAGACATCCACTCTCTTTACTTCACATAAAATGATTTGTTGTCTTGTTTGTTTCAATTAGTTATTTTAACTAGTACAGATGCCTCGATGAAAAATATGTTTGTACTAAGATAACAGGTAGAGGTTCATGTCTTTGGTCTGAGGGAAAACCTATAGACTTCCCTCAAAGACTAAATTAGAATCCCAAATTCCATCACCCTTGGAGTGATTGAATGCCACAGCATTGTGACACTAGAGCAAATAAAGCCTCAGCATGAGTGTGGGTGACATTTTAGAGAAGCCAACCTTTAACCAACCTAAAGAAAATTAATGAGCTACAAAGGGCATACTGAATCAATGTATTAAAAAAAAAATCACTTTACTGAGCTTATAGAAATTTTATTGAAAAAACTTACTAACTACCTTAAAATAGCAGAACTGACACTTTCTGGCAATTGGACACAGAAAAAATTATGCCTTGTGGAATGAGTCAGAATTACTGAAGCAAAAGCTGGCACACTTTTCCTAGAATTTGTGTAAAGCACAGAACTCCTATGACATACGCACAAAGATTTTTACTAGCCAGAAATCTTATAGCTTAACTATGTGGCTGCGAGCAGACCAAGAGCAGAATATGTACACATTCTCTAAAATGAAGCAGCAAATGGTATGAAGATTTATTCAAGATTCTTTTAATGTCCTACATGCTTCCACTTAACACACTGATTAAGAATGAATTCCTGATAAATTCATTTGTAATGGACTTCAGTACCTTTACCGTTGTATTAGAACCCCAATTTCATTCCTTGGAATATGAACATAACTTGTTCACACTGACACAGCTAGAATTTAGAAAAACAATCCTTGAGCATAAATCCTGAAGAAATAGCTTTTTTAAGGGAAGAAAACACATACAGAGACACACTGGAATATATAAATTAGTATAGTTCATGATAGGAAATTTAGAGGAAAAAGTACGTATTGTCAAGCTATCAAATTTGCAGGGTAAAAATGGGCAGTAATATGACATGAGGAAAAAAGGAACCAGCAAAATCTCTTCTGTGTTACAAGAAGCATGACTTAAAACTTTTGGAAACATTCTTTGCAGTACGAGGGGAAAGTTATACATTGGACACAACATTGCTTATGGGAAAAATAGACTGGATTAAGCCACACCTGGCTAAAGAGAGAAAAATCGTATTTGAAATGTCTGCAGAGCTCATTAGTACCTTGATACCAAATGATTCAAAGCTATCTTTGGCTTTAACTCAAGCTTTTGTCCTAAGCAGGGTAACAGAATGACAACTTGAAAAGGTCCACAGATGTATACTAGAAAATAAGAGTGTTTCATCAATTACCAAAGTAAAATCTTGCTATGTGAGCTCTGAGGCACTACATTTTGAAAAAAAGGAAAAACTGAGTGCTAAAAACAGATGGAAAAATGGCTGTAGTGGTCATTCATTACCTTTATATTTGCAACCAATGGTGAGTATCACTAGAATAGTTTAGTGATTTCTATATTAACTTCCATATTATGTATTACTACATTCAGTTGTACTCAAAGTTCTTTGTCCTATCTTCACCATTAAGTTGACTGAAAAATAAAAATAAAATAAAAAATAAAGCCTAAAACATGAAATTGGTAAAATCTCCCAAGAAGAGTCAAATCAAGCATAACCTAGGCCAAGATTCTGGTCAACACTGTAGTAAGCTAACAGATATTTGAGATCTGTGTACAGAAAGCATAAATCAACACAGCTACCTGAACTTCTAAGTCCCTCCCCAACTTTCCTGTAGGCCCCCTTCAGGTACTGGAAGGCTGCTATAAGGTCCCCCCAGAGCCTTCTCTTCTCCAGGAAGAGAAGCCTGTCCTCTTAGAGGAGGTTCTCCAACCCTCTGATCATCTCTGTGGCCGTCCTCTGGACCCGCTCCAACAGCTCCACGTCCTTCCTGTGTTGGGGGCCCCAGAACTGGATGCAGTACTCCAGATGGGGTCTCACAAGAGCAGAGGGACAGAATCACCTCCCTCAATCTGCTGGTCACATTTCTCTTGATACAACCCAGGATATGGTTGGCCTTCTGAGCTGCAAGCACACATTGCTGGCTCATGTTGAATTGTTCATCAGCTGACACCCCCAAATCCTTCTCCTCAGGGCTGCTCTCAAGCCATTATCTGCCCAACCTGTATCTGTGCTTGGGATTGCCCTGACCCAGGTACAGGACCTTGCATTTGGCCTTGCTGAACTTTTTGAGATTGGCATGGGCCCACCTCTCAAGCCTGTCCAGGTCTCTCTGGATAGCATTCCTTCCTAGTGTGTCAACTGTACCACTCAGCTTGGTGTCATCTGCAAATTTGCTGAGGGTGCACACAATCTCAGTGTCCATGTTGCCTATAAAGATGCTAAATAACACCAGTTTCAGCACCGATTCCTGAGGAACACCACCTGTCACCAGTCTCCACTTGGACACTGAGCCACTGACTACAACTCCCTGAGTGCGACCATCTAGTGAGTGGTCCATCCATCAAATCCATTTTTCTCTAATTTGTAGACCACGATTTCATGCAGGACAGAGTCAAATGCTTTGCATAAGTCCAGGTAGATGATGTCAGTTGTTCTCCTTTATCCACAGATGCTATAACTCCATCATAAAAGGTCACCAAGTTTGTCAGGCATGACTTGCCCTTGGTGAAGCCATACTGGTTACCACCAATCACCTCGTCTTTATTTTCTATGTGCCTTAGTAGGGACTTCTAGAGGATAAATCCACAATCTTGCCAGGCACAGAGGTGAGACTGATTGGCCTGTAGTTCCCTGGATCTTCTTTGTTTCCCTTCTTGAAAATGGGGGTTATATTTCCCCTTTTCCGATCAGTGGGAACTTCACCAGACTGTCATGGCCTTTCAAATATGATGGATGGTGGCTTGGCAACTTCATCTGCCAGTTCCTCCAGAACTCATGGATAGATCTCATTGGGTCCCATGAATTTGTGCACCTTCAGGTTCTTCAGATGGTCTCGAACCTGATCTTCACTTACAGCAGGCAGATCTTCCTTCTCCAGGTTCTTACCTTTGCTTTCTGCAGCTTGGGTGGTTTGGCTAGAACCCTTGCCGGTGAAGATTGAGACAAAGAAGTCACTGAGCCCCCCAGCTTTCTCTGTAGAAGGGCTGGAAAAATTATGGCATGAGTTTTTTATGTTAACTTTCTGATAACCTCTACATTACATTCCCTACCTTGAAAAGCCCAGAGTACTTGAAATCCCATTCTAATATTTTTCATCATACTGAGTGTGCCTCTATTTTAAACAGACAGAATTTAAAAGCAGAAAATGAACTCTGATTTGGCTAAATGATTTTTTTCACTATAACTGTATTTCGAGATGGAAAAATTCTGTTAAGTTCCCCTTGTACCATCAATTTCTTTAAAATTTAAATTATTCCTCTATTTTCATTAATTTAGTCCTATTTTTTTTCCTAAAGAAAAACAGTTCTCAAACCTACATCCTCTCTCCTGTATCTCTGAGGTCTTCCATAGAAACTTCTTGCCCATTTGGGTGCCCAGAATCAGACGCTTCCTCTAGATTTTTCAGCAGTCAGAAAATACTGCCATGAACCTAAATAAATTTATTTAATGTAATAACATATGAAGTGATATTAGCCTAGGTCTAGCACCCATTGTTGAGGCTAGAAGGAATACAAAAGATATTTCAACCAAGTTATCTGAGACACCGAATATAGCCTTCACTTGTTCTCCTTGATACATCAGTATTTTTAAAACACTGTCATTAACATATGACATACAGTTTTTTTCTGTTTGCATATGTAGATGGTGTTGGAGCATAACTAAGAAAAAATACTTCAGTTTCCCCTACAAACAGAATCTAAAATAAACAACTCTATCCATATTTTTTTTACTTTGTGTAAATAAAGATGTTCATGGAAAAATGCAAACAGGTATGTATCCTTGGTTCAGTATATGCAATAGCACAATTTTTGTGTTTTCACTATGAGAAAATGAATTAAACAATACTAAGACATTTCATCCAGATTTACTCCTGGGAAGCCACATATTTAACAAAGATAGTAGGTTGGCCAAGCTATGGTCTTGTGTAATGCTAAACAGACTTAATTAACCAATTTCTGCCAGGATGAATTTTGAATGCTTTCTTCTCCACCTCATTGTGGTTTATCCTTTTAGGTTCTGGATGTTCCCATGAATTAAGACAGAACTACCGTACTGGCCCAAATGTACAGTAACTTGAAATATTCAGCCACTCTCATTTTTCAAAAGATAGATATTAAAAAAAAAATCAGAAAAAAATTTAAAAAAGGAAAAAAAGAGACAAAGGAGAGAGAGGGAGGGAGGGAGAGACAGAGAAGGGAAGGGAGGAAGGGAGAGAAAGTCTAATCCCCCTGGCACTCCTCAGCCCCAGCCTCCAAAGGCCTTCTTCTCAGTGGTCAGCCTGCCAGGCATTCTGCTGTCTCAGCACAGCTCTCAATTCCATGGATATTTAAGCACAGGGCCTGGAACAAGCATACAAGTTGTGCATTTCCACTGCTGGATCTGGACTCTGTCAGGGCAAACTAAGGTTGATGGACAGGAACATGGATGTGAGACTACTTTCCTTTTTACCTTAATTTTTGCTTTTCAACCACATATCATCAAAACTTAAATTGATAATAGAGGCCTACTGAAGTAATACTTACACATTTTGCAATGCAGCATGGGAAATAACTATCCTTGATTTTTTTTTTTCCAGCAACTGAAGTGAATATGTTTTCATGCAATTTTGCATGTATTCTTTTTTATTATTTATTTTCAAGTCCATTATGCTTCTTGCATTACTTACCAACTTGTTTCTTTCACTTCCTTTCAGAAATATGAGTTTTCATTAAACTTTCATAAAGGCTGTGACTCTATCATAGCTGAGGAAGTAAGGGAACAGTTCTGCACTTACTACCAAATGTAATGGGAACTAAGGTCAGCAGACCTGCACAGAGTAAGAAGAACTTGCCAGATTAAATCCTGAAACTTTGAAGATAACAAAAAGGCAGCACATCAGTAGAGCATATATTAACCAACACAAGTGAAAACCACATAATACAGCACTACCTATTCCTTACTGCAAGTGCCAAAGAAATTCAGGGGTTTAGATATGATCCTTCACATTCTCAAGTTTTCAGTTTGGTTGTCAGGTATTTGGTTATTGTGTCTTGCTTCACTAGCAGTTGCTTTATTATGCCATACTAATTATCCTAATTATTTTCTAGAGTAAATCCATTACTACTTGGAAGCAAAATTTCCTGGGATACCCACCATCAGAAGAAATAATGCTTCACATTAGGGATATAAAGATCAGCTGATCTCTGAATGACATCTGTAATTCAGAGGATGCAATTCATATTTTAAATAATACTATTTGTAGATAAAGAGGAAACTCCTTTTGACAAAAAGAGAAGGCATCAGAGGACAAAGGCTGCTTATTCATGACCTCACATAAAGAAAGATTCTGGTCATGTCAATGTCAATTACCTTTGCAGACAGGTTGGCTAAAGTCTAGCAAACAGCGGGAGAATGCAAACACTGTAGTAATGATGTATGAATAGTGTCAATAATTTCTCAGATGGTATCTCAGAAATTGTGTGGCCCAGAAATGAGTAGTAATGACAATGTTGAATCATTTCATCTGTAAATACAGCAAGAACAAAGTCTAATTATTATCCACAGGAGCTTAAATTCAGAAAATCATTTGAAAAGTAGGGAAAAGGCTAAGAAAACTTGTGGTCAAATGCCAAAAGAGTTAATTTAGGTCTCTGAGTGTCAGAATTGTACTTCGTAAGCAATGGCTCAATGATTTCTGATTTAAATAGACGGCAGAAAAGCCAGAATGCTTTTATCAGACATTAGTGTTTACAGAAGAATACAAAACAGGATTTTGTTATATGTATATATTATGCCAGATTGAACTATAAATTGAAACATCTGTGTCCAAGTTAATCTCAGATACAGCAAGGAGATTATCTGAATTGTGTTTAATTTTGTGACCCTTTTAGATGTGGCTCTGTTTGAAAGGGGGAAGGGATAATTTTTTGAATTTTAATTCCAAAGCAACAATGCCAATAGTCCAATACAACAGCAATATCTTTTAAAATCACCCAGATGAATAACAAAAAGCCTTTGCTAATTTCCCAGTATTGTTATACAGGGAGCTCTAAAAAATAAATAGTCATATAAATAGAGGCATGTAGTTTAAAGCATGCTACAAGCTATTCATGACATAAGCATTCAATTAAAACTATTTTATGAGCAATAATCACATTCTGAAAAGGCAAACATGGATAGTTTGTGGATATAGCCATAATGCCTGCAAAATTAAATAAAACAACAGGTAAACGTAGTTCAGTCTCTATGCTACTTAAAGAAAGCATTTTAAAACTCTTTCGTTCCTGCCTCCAGGACACAAGGAACAGGAAGAAGAATTAAAGATACGGTTTTTTTAAAAAATAAAAAAATTTTTTTAAAAAATTTAAAAAATATGGTAATTATTTGTATTTCTGCAGTCATATTAACACAAACCAATCTTGGTTTAACTGAAACAATGATTTCAATAAAGAAATTCAAGTTTAGGAAGTAATAGAACAGAACGGTTGTATTTTCTAATAGTATAAATTAGGCTAACTGGCAACGGCACAGCAGTTTAAAGCAAACAAACTTTAAGCTTTATAGACCACTCCACAATTAGTCTCGAGCTGAAAATGGCAGTAGTCAACTCTCTCCTAGAAGCATATATTGTTTTAAGATCTACCCTTAAACTCACAGAAGCCACTTTTAATGCACTGAGACAATATTTACAAAAGGGCCCACTAAGTTTGCAAGGAGCACCTCTTCCCTCATTGCCCTGGCTGTCTCCTTCAAATACTTTAAGTCTCTTTCTTTTTTGAATGTCACCTCTTCCTCAGCTCCTAACCCATTGCCTGTCATGCAGACTCTCAGAGTACATACCTTAATGGTTGGAAATAGAACAGGGTCAGGGCTGAGAAAGGGTGATGTAAAACAAAGTAGATCTCTGTTTTATGAGATGGGCAGAAATGTTGGTGTTTGGTACTTCAGAGAGGAACTTTCTGGATCACAGTATAAATATTTTTTGTGGAATGTACAACATACAGCATGCAATATAAAATAGAAACAAGGCCTTTAAAATTCAGCTACTTAAGAAGAACATAAAGAGCCATCTCCTCACCTGATGACGGTACTTCCTAGTTCTTCCACACTGTAGACGGTAGTGTCACAACTGCCAACAATGCTTCACTTGTATTTCTCCTCCATTAAATAAATACAGCTACTTTGAGCCCACCAACTGTTTACACTGCATACCATACTGCATAGCTTTGAATTATATGGCAACTAGATTTTATCTTAACTCTAACGTTACTTGGTAATTTTTTCCCCTTTTTAAGGATTACAGATATAGAAACATAGTTTAAGGCACAAGATAGCATACACAGATCAACAGGAACTTTAATGCTGACTGGGATAAAGTGAGATAGACTTATATCCCATCTCCTTTCATTGATCTGCTGTTGACTTGTATAGAAGGGGTAATACACAGACCATTAGGGCTCTGTAAGAGATGCTTTGCTTCTTGCATTTTTCACTGAAAGGATGGCACATTGGAATGTATATTCTCTGACATACAACTTTTTAAATGTACATATACTGGGGAAAAATATTAAAGTTTCTAAATGCTTGGAAAGCGTACTTGGGGAGAACACTGGAGGAGATACAAACTTTTGGCTGATGTTTCTCATATTGGTTATTTTTTCATCACAAAAATTTAAAAATCACTCAATTTTATCAGTGAAAACTATGATTTTTTTTTTTTTGTTTCAGACAAAAGTTAAAAGCAGACTCTATCTGTTTCTAAGACTAGCCATAGTCTACAAGTCAGTGACCCAACCACCAGGTGAAAAGAGTTACCAAAGGTTTCCTCCAACTGGAATGTGCTAAAGTTATGTCTAAAATAGAAGGCAAGCATAAAATCTAGGAGAAGGACTCAAAACACCACTTCGGATGAAAACCAAAACACTCAGTACAATAAACAAAAAGAATAAAAGAAAGAGAACTGTGAGCAACTAGTTGCTTCTGAATTTCATCCAACTTTACTCTTTAAAAATGACAGTCTGGAGTATACTGGGATCTGTTCCTCTAACTCAAAGTGAGTTATAAAGTCGATGAGTGCCTTGGCATGACTTCTGTCAGATGAAGTTGAAAATCCATAAATATTGGGAAAATCTTCCTTTTTGTAAAATCCTATTACATAGATTCACTCTCCCATTTTATGTTGCGGAAAGTATTATCTTTGGGTCACAGGAACACAGAAAAAGTGTGTGACCAACCACATTTACAAATATACAAATTATTCACTGGCAAGAATCTATTAAGAATCCTACACTAGGAGGGAACTGAGAAGATTCTGGCAACAGAGGAAAGAACAGCAGGATGGTGCAAATTCTGGAGGAAAATAGCTCTGTGTTCCCCTCTCCATATTTGCAATGAGATCTCTTACATGGTAGTTAGTTAATGTGTAGTTTAACAGATCTCCCCTAAATATCCATATAATGTGATCTAATAACAGAAATCTGGAAGACACCTGAATACCAAAGAGTTTATTCATCATGATCAGCTGGATTTAAAGGTTTTGACAGAAAGCTTTCCATCCTGTCGTCAGGCCTGCAAAGGCAGATGCTATTATGGATGGAGATCAATTGATATCAATACTGAACAACAAACAGTGCTCACTTCACAGTAGTATCACAGACATTTGAAACTGTCATCTCTACTAAAATCTCATTCAACATTTCTGCAAAACGCACCCTGCTCACCTATCAAAACAAAATTTCTGGATGAATTTAACAACCCAATATGTAATGCTATTTGGTTACTTGTTCAGACTGTATTTTATTGATTCTACAGTTCAAAAACATAACTAGCACTTTTCCTGGAAAAAAAATCTGTCATGGAAAATGGCGGTTCCCATCATACTTAAAAAAAAAAACAAAAAAAAACCACTATGCTTTTCAAAATCTACCCAAGGAATGTCTTTCATATCTTTTCAGGAATCAATAATATTCTAATTAAAACATTAAACCAAATTCTGACAGTCTCTGAAGCACAGATGCTGTACAGCCATGCAAACTTGCAGGTGGAAGAGTGAGGATAGAACAGTTATTTTACAATCCCTTTCTGATTCCTGCTGTAGTTTAAGCAGAAAATATGTTTACCTTGATAATTAACATCATAACATATCAGGCACAAAATATTTGAAAAAGTTTCTATACGATAGTGGCAAAGTACAACAGACCAGTTAAAAAGCAGATCAGACACCTTGGAACTTGCTATGTAAAGTCTGCTGCATAAAACTGCACTGTCACTTAGAGAAGCAGAATCAACTCCAAACAAGCTGCTGTTGAGCCAGTTCCACAATTCATCAAAATTTCAATCAGTCTAAAGTAACATCTAAATAAGATTTTGAAGTATATTTATGTCCATTTTCCTCATCTTGCATCTCGAACACAAAAGGCATGGGTCTCCTTTGCTTTTGATTGTCCTGGGTTCTTAATACTTACACAGATATCTTGTAAAAGGTAGCATTCAGCACCATTTCACTTGTAATTAATGGGATCACAAGACATGGTGAATTAGAGTTACAGATTTAGGTCTGCAAGAGTGTGAAATTATGGAAGTTAAACTGTTCGCAGGAACTAAACACCCCAAATACTCCAGCTGCTTTTGCATGCACTGGAAAGTAGTGAAAAGCAATTTCTCTGCCTTTACATAATATACACCTAAAGTAACAAACACCAAACACGTCCAGCAGCAAAAATATGAAATCATACATTATTAAGGCACCAATCTCTTCCTCAACAGAGCAGAAGACAAACAACATGTGGGAAATGTTAGTCACATTGCTTAATGTTGTACAGGAAAGTTCTAAGTTTTTGTGGGTTTTTTTTGTTTGTTTTGTTTTTTAAAAAAAGGAGGCAGAAGACTCTTGGTACAGTAGAAAAAAAAATCCTGTCATTATAGCCAGGCAGCCAACCAATCGCTGATATCATCAGCATTCTCCAAAGCCCCATCCAAAGAAAATATTCTCTCACATTTTAATGAATATATTTTTGCTTATGTGACTGATGTGCTTTTCCTCTGAATTCAAGACAAAGAAAATGGCTAATGGACTGCTGAAATGCCTCAGTTCCAAGTCTGTACTCATTTATTCAGAAGACCATATATTATAACTAATTTATCAGGATTTGCAGTTTTTACCTAGCAGCCCTGGGGCTTTAATGAAAGCTTATTATTTATGTGCACAGAGTTCAGACAGTTGAACTGAGACTTTTCTGAGGCATGGGATCTCTTTTGGAAGTTTTTTCTCATCTTCTGTTCAAGAGCAGTAGTATCTATCAATCCATCTTTTCTAGACGACTTTGAAACCACAGATTATAAATGAATTGGTTTCTTGATCCATCACTGAATCCTTCCACATACAGAGGAGAATCTTAAAGAATATAAAATTGTTGGAAATTGTCAGAAAAATGAGGTTTTCTTTCCTTTAAATTCAAACAACCAAGGAAGGACAAGTCTCCCACTTGCCTTTAGACCTAAAATATAGGAAAAATCATACGCTGGCAGCATATCAGGTGCTTCACAGCTATTCTGTTGTTTTCTTACCCTGCACCTCATTTCTAGTGTTTCAGCATGCAAAAGTACAGAGTCTTATGATTTGTAGAAGACCAGATGTCCACTGACACCAGTGAAGCCTTCACCTGATTCTCTCAGTCACCACAGGCAATAGTGCTACTGAAACACCAATCAAACACACAGATGGTAAAACCTCCTCTGGCCAGATCTACAGCATGATAGAATACATACCAGAGATGAGCTTGATATGCTACTGAAGATTTAGGGCTTGAGAAAAAAAGATCAGTAACTAGCAAAAAAGCTTTCGCTCCCTCTGCAGACATGCTTACTTCAAACAGCACATCTTTATGTTGTTTCACTTAATCTCTTTGAACGGAAAGCCACAAAGTGCCCTCTTTTGAAAATAAAAGCATCCGCATGGCATGTTAGAATTAAACACTCATTAAGCTTTACTGTCACTTCTTTTGCCAAGAGCTTTCTTGTCAGGAAAAAAAATTAATTATTTTTTTTCCAGTCAAAGCAGTTCGATTTTTTGAACAGGATTTGAAGCTCTATAACAAAATTATCCTCAAGAGGTTCAGACCCTCTAGGGTCCAGAGTGGCTGAAGGCACCAATCTCTAAATAGTTCCTAGAAGAACACAGTTACGAAAGCATAGGCAGCACTGGCTGAAGGAGGAACAAAGCACTGAGAACACTTGGTTCATTCTTTAGGTATATCTATTGGGAGATAAAAAGGGCAGAAATTGTGAAGTACATATGTGCTTGCACAATACACAGGGGAATGCAATACCACTTATCTGACCAATCTTTTATTGTATGTCACTTTGTAGTTTTTATTCCCTTGTTGCCATAATATGCTCCAACTCCAAGTTGCATTTCAAATGAACATGATAAAAGAGGAAAAAGGAAAGAGTCCTCAGTCAAACCTTGATTTGAGCTGCTTCTGGAACATCAGAAAATGTAATTTTTCCCCTCCTCCTTCAAAATTAATGTGCATTTCTGGCTTTAAATAAAACAAGAAAGAGAATTCACAGAATACTATGAGAATGGTTGCTGTAGGATAATCAGAACAAGAAAAGATCAGAAACTTTACAAGAAAGACTAATATTAAATTTCCAGAGTGATTTTACAAACTTCATAAAATCCAAATATTTTGGAAAATGAGTCAAACTTTTAATAGTAATAAAGGAGTAATACTTAACGTTTACCCTATGATATAGAAAAAGTACACTAGAGCATTCTAGAAAACATTAAGGAAGAAGGAGCGTTATGATTCCCAGTTTGGATCTTCAGAATGAATCAGATAAATGAAGCTTTACCAGGTATTTTTAAGATGTATTTCTGGATTTCTCTATGTGAATCTACAGATAAGCACAGTTTAGAGACTACTTGGCCAAGTACAGATTAATTTTACATGTGCCCAGTTCTGTGATCTGATTTTAGTTGAAGGCTGTTCTGCATCTATTACTTTGCAGATTTACTGTATCATCTTAGTATTTTTCAGTCTTTTCATACCCACATAGAGCCACCACAATACAAGAAACAACCAATCTACAAAACTCCAGTCTTTCATGCAAACATTTAATTTCCACATCCTGTAGAGTGATCTAAATGTCCTCTCTCTACGTTCTGGTTCTTTATTATGCAAGAAACTCTCCTGAAACTCTACTGGAAGTGATCCTGTGACCCAACTACCTTCATTACAAGCAGCCAAAAAACACATGCTCTCCTTTGCTGCTTTCTAAGCTCTGCTGAAGGGTGGAGAACTCACAGCCATAGAGATACCCTATGTTTTTCACAATACAGTGACTTTTTACCTTGTTGGACTGCTTTGACAAAGAGGCACAAATCCCAGCGGCTTACTGGGGCTTGCGTAGTTTGAAGGAGCCATATGGGAAAACCAAACATTGAGAGGCAGAGGCATAGTAGCAGGTTGTCATGGTGGAAGAAGAGAGGAGAACAACATGGTACTTACAAGGGGTGGGTGGCAGGAAAGAGAAACCATGTTTCCTTACAAGTATGTCATTTAGATTAGTCCAACCATCTTCTGAAACTGAACCAATTCCTTGTTGGACATTGTCTTATAAAATAAAGCACTTCTCCTTTATATTTTTCTATTTATGATACAAATGAGGATAGCTGTAGCTTTGGAGGAAAGAAAAAAAAAAAAGAGGAAAATAATCTTAACCAAAATGTGACCTTAGCAGATGTAATCCAATCTGATTTCCACTACATTAGCTTACGGATGCTTATGCAACTGCATAGCACAGCAACTAAGAGACAAAACAATGGAAGTTTTAAGGTTTTATTTATTGCTCGTTCTCAAAACATTCAATCGCCATCATGCTTCAACTGCCAAATCTAAATTAGAGAGGTTAAAAAAAAAAAAAAAAAGTACTCTTCAGGGGAACATTAGAGTTCTATAGAGAGGTGTGAGCTCAAGGAGATGGAGCATCTGGCTAGAGACCAACTTGCCTATAATTCCAGACCAAGTGGACCCATATGGATAGCTTTTAGAAAATCATAAGTGATAACAAGCAGAAAAATTTTCTACTTTCCATGTTCAGTCTCTTTTTTGGCATTAGTAATTAAACTGTACTTACTGCCGTTAGTAGATTACAGAAACTTCCAAAAGAATCTAAACAATTTTCATATTACCTAATCACTTTCTTATTTATTCACATTTACCAACAATTTTCCCTCTCTTTTGGATGGATTGCTATGTAATATTATGAAGCATAGCAAAAGCTGTTTTCCTAATATACTAAGCACACTACAGCAGTATATTCATCCCTTCTTTGAAAGCACAAGGAATATGCACCAAATCTCAGCCTGCAGGTTTAAAGCACATTAGAATCAGTAATGTGAAAGATCAAAAAGACTAGCACTTAAGGTTACATTATGTCCTACACCTGTAAAGTGCTGGAAGCATTTCATCATTTGCATTTTTGCTAACATACTAATTCTGTACAATGTTCAGCAGCTGTTTTATGAATCTATGATAGTGATCAATCATACATGTAACCTCATCTCTCACATAAATTTGACAGAAGTCATATATTTATAATTCGCACAGCTTTTTTTTTCTTGTATTTTCATACTGAATTAGTATGCAGTTCAATGCTGCTCCCTTCCTTTGGTATTACCTGACTACTGAACACGTACAGGATGTCACTTAAACTGTTAATGCCAGTATCA
This sequence comes from Numida meleagris, assembly GCF_002078875.1. Lineage (NCBI taxonomy): Eukaryota > Metazoa > Chordata > Aves > Galliformes > Numididae > Numida > Numida meleagris. The sequence continues at coordinate 50,295,432 of NC_034410.1, read as the reverse complement.
AACAGAATACCCTCAAGAAGTCAGGATTCATCAGTATTTTCATTGTAGTGGAAATTAGTCCTTTATAAATTTTTTCTTTCCTCATCAAAATTAAACAGTAGAAATAATGGGAATCAAAGTTCACCACCTGCTCTCTGATCTATCCTGCTTTTACATAAAATATAAGTTAACAATTCTCATACTTAAAAATTTGTGTGGTTCATGAAAAGTGAATTTAAGGGGCCTTCACACAAATAGATTGAGATTTTTTTAGTGAAAATTAAGAAGCCTTTGCCAATGGTATCACACTATCAATGTGAGCTAACTCTAGAATCCTGCCTAGCATTTATCTTGCCATTTCTCCAACCTCAAAACATAGCTATTATCTATCACATCTTCAATTAGTATCTCATCATAAAATTAATTGTATCTTCTAACTTATGTTAACTAATCATTTTTGCCCTTTTGGAGTGCATTGTTAAGTCATTTCTCCTAGTGCCAAACAGCACATCACTATCAGAGCCCACAATATTCCCAGACAGATTTATGTTCAATCCATCGAATACCACAAGTCCCCTAAATAGCATGTGGTATTAATCCAACTGTATTGCTAAACTGGAAAACAAATACAGTAATTAAGCCCCTGAAGAAAGGCAGGACTTGGGGAAAAGATAGTCTGAAGACAAGAAGGGAGAAGGATGCAAACCCCATGGATACTAGACTATGATTTGGGATGAGGTACATTCTGTTCTCATCCCCCTAAAAGAGTGTTACTGATAAAAACATTGCACAGGCAGACATATATGTTAGGATAAAGCCCTAGTTATCATTTATGCACTTAAACCTATTTAACTGCGAAGACAAAAGGGAAGAAACAAAAATAGAACAAACAGACCAATCCCCATGACACACTCTGATCACGATGGATGAACAACGAACTGAATATTTCCATCTGGACAGGAGCGTCATCTCAGCACTATGTGATATATTAGCCAAAAGTTGAGCGCAGGTTTCCAGTTTCAGCCCAGCATGAGACAGGCAAGTCAACTCTTAGAGACGCTGGTTTTGATGGGGAAGTAAATTTGAAAGTCTCAATTCAAATATAGTAAAATAATAAAACAAAATAAAATATAAAAAAAAATTAAAATCATTCATTGCCTGAGAGTTTTCATAACATGCTCTCTCCAGTTCCTTCATTACATGAACTGAGAACACAGAATTCTCTGCTGAATAGGCTGTGTCCCTGAATAGCCTTACTTCACTTGCATCCAGCAGAAAGGTATACTATAAAGTTGAGTGAGGTTTGGGTATTTTTATTTCCCTGCTCCTCTTCATCATTTTTTTCATACTCTGTTTTACTTTAAATGCAAGAAAAATTGAAAATAAACAGCAAGTCCAAATTGAAATGGTAAAGATTTACTAAGTCAACAACCATACTATCAGCCATACTTTGAACTTTTACCTCACAGCAGTTTGATCTTGCTGCTTTTAAGATTTACCTGTTCACACATTAAAAAAAAAAAAAAATCTGAAATATTCTGTCCCTTTCCAGAATCATAAAAATGAAAAAAAAAAAAAAAAAAAAAACCAATAAGCAATATTATCCTATAATACAAGAGACACAAGAGATCCCATTTCTTTTCTTGACTGCTACTGGTCTGATGTATGGCCCATTCACTGCCCTATTGTTTCCATTTACTGGTAGGTTACCTGGGAACACTGACACCTTTTCAACAAATAGCTTTCAGATGTACAGATAAAAAGTGGAATACAGAAAGGAGAAATGCTTTTATACAGACGATTATTACATTTAAAGGCATATGCTTAAATCAAATATTGGTGTCAAAACAATGAAGTGGGAAATAATGAATAAACATTTGATAATTGAGAAAAAAAAGTATTGCATTATGATTTACTTACATTTTTTTTCCCTAGAAATTTTCTATCCTCTAACAACCTACATTTTTGGTTACTTTGCAACAACATTTTGCTTACAGATATGGTTTCATATTAGAAGTTTTGGAAATTTGTTTTTTGAATCCACAACCATGACCAAGAAAAATGTTCTTAAATTACTGAGGGTGTTCTGCATCACATCTTTCACTGACACAACTGCATTACAAGATCATCTGCACTCCTTTTTGTGACATTCCTTGATATCTACTGCTCTAGATAGAAAGTCACACAGATAAAAATTCACAGGTAGGTCTCATGACTAGTTTTTTGGAAAAATACACCTTTCCTAACTCCTCTTTGTTGCGACACTATGTGTATTGCCACAGCCCAAAAAAAACCAAGACTGCATATGGACATACCTGAAAACTACAACTGATGATGAGTTACTGCACATCAGATGCTTTTCACTATGTCTCCCACATGCTCTTGGCCACAGCAAACATGACTCAATCTTAACTTTTGTGTCAGTGAGAAAGGTACATTATCTCACCTTTTCCATGCACTCAAAAAAGAAAAAACAATTTCTGTCAAATCCATTAGAGTGGGAAATGTACTGCTGTGCACAGGGTACTCATTCTGCTCTCTCCACAGAGTGGAACTGCTGTACTGTTCATGTGGTATTATTCAATGGCACTGAACAGCATTAAAAAATTATCTCCTATTTTGACACCATTTATTAAAAAAAAATACTAAAAATCTACTACACAAAGTAAAATGAGAGAAATACTGCTTATAGCCTGCATAAAAAAGCAAATGTAAAAAGCACAGGGAGCTGCCTCTTTTTGAACCAATGGGTAAAGGTACCCTGCTCCACGAATAATATACTTTTCTGTAAACATTTACCTCATTTTTCACCTCTTCTTATCAAGAGCAAGGCACTTAAAGGCAAGATGTTCTTTAGGCCTGGAAGCATTCTGAGCTTGTCTCTCTCTTTTAAACTGAATAATCTGGCCCATTTTTCAGAAACCGAACATTGACAGCTTCTGTTGATTTTAGCATGGACTGAGAATGCATCTTCCTTACAGTTCCTTCAGACTAACTTCATTAGTTATTCTAATCACCTGACCCTTGTCTCTGAAAATCTGGTGTTCAGCCTCCTTCAGATGGCTTTGAACCAACCTACAATGACTCTTCAGATGAAGTCTACAAAATACATGTAGAGAATACTCTTCCATAAACTAGCTACAGCCTGAATCTCCTAAACATTAGGAAAAGATCTATACAAATAAATTTCTACAATGTATCAAGGATTGACAACAGCTCTTGTGTCCTCCTGTCTACCTTAAATTCTTGATCCTTCTCTCCAGTAAGGCCACAGAAAAACAATCACATCCTAGTACAGATAACACTCAAGTGAAACACTAGAGGCAATGTGCAGCCATGGAGAGGAGTATGTGTGGCTTCCATATTATTCTTTCTGAAAAGCTAAAACAATAGTGATTTGATTTAAAAAATAACTCACAGTTCAATAGTGTAAGAATGTACTAAAGAGTAAAGGGAGAATAAATTTTCTGCTATAGCACAGCTAAAGTTAAAACAACCGGCAAGTTGAGGAATCTACATTATGTATATATAATTTACATATGTAATTTTATTAAATATCTAAGTTGCTAAAAGTAATACCTCCTATTTATTTCCATCTAAACTACAATAATACAATAATACTATTTGATAGAGTAAATTCTCAGCTACAAAATACCGTTTTTCAACATAGTCACTACCATTAGCCGAGTCACATGGATGAGCTGATTGAGACACTCTTCATTTTGTGGTGCGATAGCTGTGCATGGTCATCTGGAACACAGCTTGTATTTCATGTCCCTGTTCTCTACCAACCATCACCTCACTGTGCTCATATCCACTGTGGTCTCCATAAATGTTCAGCAAGTACTGATGAATGTCAATGGGTGCCATTTTTTTCTACATAGAGAAATAACACACCTTTACTTCATAAGCACTTCCATGACAGACTCCATTTTGTCAGACTGCCCCTCTGCTGCCATCTGCCATATGGCAAGAACATGTAATGGAACATTAGTGGGAAGGTTCCACCTCTACTGCCATACCACCAACATCTGCCTCTGATGTTGTGGGCAAACAAAATAAAATAGGAAGCTTTACTTTCAGAGCAGCCCTTGTACATACAAGTATACCCACCTACATACATGTACACATATAAGTGGCTTTCACATTATCTAGATCCATCCCAAGAAGATTCTGCAATGAATCTCCTGCAACTGACATAAAACATTATAGTTCTGATTTAGCGCACCACCATTCTGTTCAGTGCTCAAAGTACTTTAAGTACATACTGAAAATGCTGTCAAAGTTATGGACAAGCCCAAGCAATTTCCTTGAACAGTGAAGTTTGATTTGAGTGAAGCTTATAAGAATACATTTATTAATGTTCTTCCTCATCTGAAAACAACACCATGAATAACACACAGGACTGGGGATCAGTGATGACAATATAGCAAGTGTCAGAGGAAGAAGGAGAGATTTATCTTGACAATCTGCAGGAAAACCTGCATAACTACTGCCAAAAGTACCAGATGCACAACTTTGCATAAATGCAATAGAAACTGGAGAACAGTAAGGTAACAATTTTTTCAGCCTCAGAAAAGTGACGCAGTGAATGCATGCCCAAGGTAAAGCTTGCTGTGCAGATACAGGACAGCTAAACATACTCCATCTCTATACTAGGGTGGGCAACAATGATACCTGACCAGCCTGAACTGTGGCCGAATGGTCTGCTAGACTACAGGTAGGAATTGATACGTGTTACAATTGCTTCCTGAAGCTGAAACACATATAGTAGCGTGGGCACTTACTTTGTACTCAGCTTTGGGACTGCACTATATATGCCACCTACTTAACGATCTTTCATCAGAGCAACAGCTTTCACATCTAAATCAAACAACATTGCAGAAGTGAAGCTTTGTAAAGACCAAGTTTGACTTGGTGAAACGACTGAGCTACCCTTCAAGAGAAATACAGAGCTGGTGATGGAAAAGAAAAAGCCACAGTGAAACCTCGCCGGTTACAAGGCTAGGATTCTGTGACAATTAACTTGTGAGAAAAACGAAACTCCCTTTCTTCAATGATTTCTAAAATTCTGTGAATGCATTCATTAGTGTGAATTCTTCTCTTGCAACTGTACTGCTCAGGAAGTTTCTGGTTAGCCATCACTGAGATCATACACAGTGGTCTGTACAGATTAAAAACAAATAAATGCCCAATATTGATTAAAGATGTAACAATACAGATATTACCAAGCCTTGAAGACCATGAAGTAGTCCTGTGTCCTTTCACACACATTCTACAATCTCAATATACATCCTTATCTGCAGGCTAGATTCTGCTCATGGCAGCATCAAGAAGATTTTCCAATGGTCAGGGTGGAACAGGCTACCCCAGAAGTAAATCAAGCTGAAAATGTTAACGAAGAACACTTTTCTAGAAAAGCTGTAGTTTACATTCTGCTTCACATCTGGCCTACACGCCGCTAAGGGAGAAACCAGACTGAATTTCTGCCAGCCGATGTATCTACCCTCTTATGCCAGTTCTAAGTGGGAAGAAGTTATGGTGCCAACAGAAAGACCCTTGGTGCCTTCCTGATTCAGTGGGATAAATCAGATCCCTCAAAGTAGTGTTGGGGACTGCCAATGGGCAGATCTCTCTACTCCCATTCTCCCAAGTCATGCTCTCTGTGACCAGACCAGCCAAGGCTGGGCTCCATGTACTGCTACAGCACATGGCAAGGGGCGGAAGCGGCACTTTTTTACATCAGTGTAGCTCTTAGAGTTCATAAATTCCCAAAACCTCTGAAGGAAATTTTACTGTGGCTCCCCTACACCAATTACACTTGCAAATATAAGTTTTGAATTTTGTTGGCTGAGGGGAAAAATGTTAAAAAATATATATTTTAAAACCAGCTGCATGTTCCAATTCTTCTATCAACCAACTTGTACTGTAATCCTGGCTGCATTACAGCAATCATCATGTTACACTCACTGGGAATATGCCTAAGCATACACATGTACATGCATGTTTGAATGCATACACACACACCAACGCTATAATACATGTGTAAATTTCATTCTGCATTTACTCATTTGCTGTAAGCACCATTCCTAATGGAAAATAGACCATGTCTCCTTTTCAAGGGAATGATTAGGACCACATGTTTCACTGACTTATGTTGAGGACCTTGCTGATATTTTCGAAACCAAATTACTAACAGCATACTAAACTTATTTCCCTGGTGGAAACCACTGGCTACTAACTTAGTGAATATGAATACATTTGTCCCTAAACATGCAGGTAATCATCATATAAAGCCAGAGGCCTAAAATGAGTACATATGGGGCAGAAGAGACCAAGGTTCATACGTAATAGTAACATATTCTATAACCAAATGACTTTGTTTATCTGAGAAACCCAGTATTACATCACTTTTCCTAAGGAGAATATAAACAGCACATTTTTGAAGAAACAGTTACTTAATGTGCAACTTGTCACCACTATCAGCATTAACATAATAAAATACATGTGGAAAATCCCTTGAAGCAAACCTTCTGCAAAGCAGATTCTTCTCCAGTCTGGGTCAGAGGGTGTGTATGTCTCTGAAGGAAATGCTATCTGCCTTTCACACACCCACTCACTGCAGGTCACACAGCAGAGCTCACTGCTGTGATGTGTCTGCTGCATGCGTGGCATCAGCTCCTTGAAGTACAGAAATCACTGCTGAATCTTGGGCAGGATATGTACCTCGTAAAGAAAACCAGCAAATCACACTTCAACATATTAAATAGCAGCACTCATTGAAATTTCAAACCAGGATCTCAGAACTACTTTGCAGACAATGACTAAAGCATGTTTCAGCAAGGTAAATATTACTAGCCATATTTTGTAAATATGGAAACCGCAGCAGGATCTAGCTGAAAAACTTAACCAAAGTCACTCCAAATGCCTGAGGAAGTGACAAGTGTTAGAATCTCACTCCAGACTCTGATTTTGGAACTACCAGACTTCAACAGTTAAGTCTGGATGAATGTTTGCACATCCTGATCTTGCAAGGTGCCAAATGTCTCCTGGCTGTAGATAAAGCCTCTAATTTCTCTTTGACTCTGTGAGCTGTGCTGCTAACATGTCAGGGCAGGCAGGCAGGACACTTTGCCACAAATTCTATTTCAAGAGGTTAAAGTAACTTTTACAGTAAGTGGATCATAGCACCCCCTGCATTTTGCAGCAGACTCTAGATAACTCCTGTGCAGCATCCTGAAGAACTACTCTTGCTCTAACCACATTTTCTAAAAGCAAGCAAACCTCAGTCTTGCCTAATAAACGTTTCCTAGCACAGCTCTGTCAAGAAGATATCAACAACACAACTGTTTTACTATAGCTTTGCCCTATAAGCGAAGGTTGATAAATGTTACAAATTTCAAGATTCAGCAGTAGCAAATATTAGAAGACAACCATTACAATTTTATTTCTTTTAATTTCATACCCCTAAATCAAGAATACAGTCCTTAAGCCATTCTATTATTTTGTCACTTATGGCATCATAAATTTTGAAACTGTTCAAATTATTCGTTGCCACCTAATGGTTCTCAGTTTTTCAGAAATAATATAATCTGCATCACTTCTTTAATCAAAGAAAGAAGTGCTACAGCTAAAAAATATGAAAAGCAATAGAGAAAATGGATGAGGAGCCATACAGATATGTAAAGCCAAATGACAATTTACATACAGCAAATAAGTAATTTAAAGTCATTTAAAAATTATTTTTGCAGTCAGATTTGACATTCCTTTTCATTATGCTGCATTTTATCCCAAAACTGCTGGCCAAAGACACTTATTGGAGAGAAGCAGTAATGGGTTAATAAAAGATGGTATGCTATTAGATAATACTTCTACAGGTTTGCATCTGAAAGTCATAACATAACCTTTTATTTCATGTGTCACTGTGACAGAAAGTTTCAAGGCAGAGTTCTTGAAACTGCAAGATGTTAAACAGATGTACTGTACAGTCTTCCAGATTTAAATCATGAGAACTGCATTGGCAGCCTGTGTGTTGTATCCCCATTTTTTTCCCCTTATCAGCTTAGGATGCTTTAAATAAAACCGTCTGTTTTATGCACTTTTTTATTTTATGCAATGGACCCTAGAAAGCCACTCTTCTTTCCGCTTCTGCTCTCTTTACTTTTTTTTAAGTTCGACTAGAAAAAGTTATTATAGATACACCTTTTGGGCAGGGAAATCTCTCCACTTTTCCTTATTCTGCAGGTGCTGGCAACTTGATTGAATTTGTTGTGTAAAATCTTATCCACTGTAGGAATAGGGAGGAAAGACAGTAGAAAGGAGAAATAAATAAAAACAGACCTGCTGGAATTTCAGATTGAGCATGCCTTTAAATTACTGAAATATTGATAATCCTCTTCCTTTTCAGTTCCAACTGTTGCTCGTACTCTAACAAAACTCCTGCCATTTGCATAGTTACACATTTAGTTTGCCTGCCCAGTCAGTTGCCATCACTTTTGTCCTTCGACATAATTAACACAACAATATGTTAAATATATAGTTTTAATCATTTCAATCATCAGGGACCTCTGGTAACTCCTAATCCAAATTATTTGTAAAGCATGGTCAACTTTAGAATCAAGTGAGGAGTTGAAGTTTAGTTCATTCACTTACTATCATTCTCTAGTAGATGGAAATTTCACAACTTCTCTGATCCAAAGCCTGACCATCTCCACTGTGAAACTTTTCTTCCTCATATCTGATCAGAATTTCCCTTGCTGCAACTTGTTCATTGCCTCTCCTCCTGTCAACGTGCACTTTTGATGGTACAACTGCACTAGCTCAATGCAGCACAGAGTAAGTGTTTCTAAGAAGGAAACATTGCTGACTCATGTTCTGCTTGTTGTTCATAAGAGTCTTCAGGTCTTCAACCACAAAGTTGCTTTCTATCCAGTCTGAGTCTATCCTCAATTGTTCTGTTGCATGTGTTTTTTTATATCTCATATCAAGTCTGGGACTTCACAGCTGTTTTTCCTGAACTTCCTGAGATTCCTGCCAGCTCATTTGTCCAACCTGTTAATGTTCCTCTTAACAGCAGTCTGACCCTCTTAGCACATCAACTACTCTCCCTAACTTGGTGTCATCTGCAAACTTGCTGAGGTTCACTCACTCCCATTCTCCAGGTCATTAATGAAGAGGTTAAACAGCACTGGCTCCAGCATGGGCTCTGGGAAAACACTACTGTATATTCTACTGGGCATACAAAAGCTAAATACATAGAATGTACTGCATGTTTCATGCAACACTGCATGAAACAAATGAAGTTTCCAATTCATAGAAGTACACAAATTCAATAAATTGCACAAATAGTTTTATGGGAGTCAGCACAGTATAATAGTTAAAACTTAAGCTATCGTAGTGGCATTTATGCTTTTTTGCATTCATGTGTATCTTTTAATTAACATTGCTGTATTGCTCTTAGACAGTCATAGATTAGGTATACAGAGAAATGTGGAACATAAGAGAATTGGAGGAATCAAAGAATTTAAAACATATCTCAATAAAATATCTTACAGATGGCGTATCAGCCATCACATCAGAGAACTGAGTAAAAGCATCAAGATACTAAAATCACAGTTACTCCTCCACATCCCAAAAGACCATGCAATTTTCATAGTGAGAAGCAGGAACAGGAACAGACATTTCTTTCAGCAGATAAAGACTATGTATATACAGGTGATCATCACTGAATACTTAAGAATGCAAAATAGCCCCACCACCGAGCTTTCTGTCCCTGCAGAACGCAGACAAAACATCTGAGGCAAACAGTTGCTACAGAAATAAACATGAAAACTCTTTAATAGAGGAGTAATACACTAAATCCAATAATACAATTGTAAATATTAAATATAGTTAAGTTTACACCATTACAATGTAACAAAAGTATGAGTAATCGCACTACTGTGAATGCAACACTGCATGATGAGTATGCAGGTTGATGAACTCAGGTCAGAAATGCTCAGTACCTTTCAGATTCAAGTCCCCGGAGCTGTCTGAATTCGGGAAAAGTCCAAAGTAAGTGAAAGCATGTGGAGATCCCACCTTCCTCTGAGAAACACATCTATAAACCATTTCTTACTACAATGGACTCTTTTCTGGCATTTAGCTACTTAGATACAAGAAAATACAACCCAAAGCCATGCTAAATGGCTCATAAAATATTCTTGGAGAAATTTCTCTCTCAGATGCCATTCCCTTTTTGATCAAGAAAATGCACCCAACTCCTCAATAACTTCTTGCATCTGCAGGAACAAATCAACAGAAAACTTCTGCCACTGTATGCACTATGAAGATAGCTTTGCTGAACCTTTAAATTGTGTACTTGCTCAAAAAGACAAACTTCACCCAAATTATGAAAAAATGTTATGCCTACAAATTAATATGACTCAAAAAATGTTTTTCCTCCTCTGTCACCTTCTGTTACTCATCACTAGACCCATCTTGATATATGGCACAGTAGAAAACAGTACTAATTTAAAAAGCAGGAATATGTTTTTAAATGTGTAATATTTAACAGAGTTCAAGTCAACTGAAAAAAAAAAAAAAAGTAAATGCAACTGTATCATCAAAAGCACATATTACTTCCACAGTATAGAAAGCTGGATTATTAAATCAGATTTTGCATCTGAGGGCTGAATATTCATAAATTTTTCTTTAAGTAGTATTTTATCAAAAATCTAGAGCTTTGGCTTAAGTCTTCCAAAGGGTACGGAAAATGCTTATGAATATTTTTGGAACAGGAAGTGAGCAAAATTTTAGAAAAAGATTAATTTTAAGTATGGTATGAAGTTACTTTTAAACCTTCTAAACATCAGAGCTATGTGGATAACTGTCAGCCAATCTCAGGGTAGAAGGTCCCTTCCAACTCTGAGGATTCTATGATTCTAAAAATTAGATCAACCAGAATTAGAGATCATGGGAAAAATAATAACAAAAAACCTTTTTGACCACAGCATGAACAGGAAGAATAGATCTTGTTTAGGTTTCATGAGATGTTCAAACTGAACCAAAAGCAACCATTCATATATCCCTCCTGTGAACCACTTCTAGACTTCTTCCACAGATGCTCTCCTTGCTCTGCTTGTCCAAAGCAGGTGCTGGCAGGCATCTTGTGGCTTTCAGCTCATTAGACCAGAAAAAGGAATGACTGGGATTAATTTAATCTTAGTACTGATATCATTCCTCTTTTCAGAGACCAATCTAACTTTTAAGCTATTAATAAAATTTTACTTTAATCATCTCATAGGCACAACAGAGCATCATAACATTCATACCACTGATCATGCTTGTGAGTTGGAAGAAACATTTCATCAGATCTCCCTTTTGATTTGCGATGTAGTATATTTAGCAGAAAATACTTCACCAACTCCTTAATATTTTGATCACATTTAAGCTTTTGACAATATTTAAAACTGGTGAATTTGATGTAAATTACAAATGATTTTATTTGTACCTGAACCATTCTTCTTATCAACAATTCACCAAAACAGACCAATTCTAGTTAGTGTAACTGTTTAAAAAAAAGAATAAGCCTAAGATAGAAGACAAAACAAAACAAAAAAAAACCTTAAAAAAAAATGCCAAAAAACCCTCCTCCATTAAGCTATATTTTCCCTACCAGAAGAAAGTCAGTCAGGACCATATGTCAGTTTCTTCAACGAAGCAGTGAACAAATGTTTATCAGTTAAATACTTTTTTGCTAAGAAGATACATGTCAGTACAAGGCTACACATACTAGGAAAAATGCTTTCCTTTGGTAACAGAAAACATTGTTAGGCCAGTAAATGTACTTAGTACTCTGCTTTCCTGAGAGCATCTGCATTGACGATAAGACAGGAGGATTAAAGCAGGATGGGGTGAATTTTATCACTCGCCTGAACCAATTAAAACATGCAGCCACTAAACAGAGAAATCACAATGATCACTCTATGCCTATGTGTTTGTTTTTTTTTAATTACTCTCCGTAACTTCTTAGGAGCTTTTGAACAAATGTTAAAGTACAGATAAAGCAGGAATTTGATTAGCATAAAGAAGAATGAAAAAAGGCAGAAGTTTTCTAAGCAACAACAAATTTCACATTACCTTTCATTATCATAATTTCAAATACAGCTAAATCAAGCTGCAGTCTATTTTACATGCAGTTTTAGCCTATTCCAGAATAACAGGCGAACGTGGCATTGTCATAAGTAACTGCACACAGCAGCAGGCAAGACTCCTCTGCAACAAGACTGTGGGCTGTAACTGGTGAAATAATTCCTAGTCACACTTTCTGCACAGCAATTACAAGTTTGAAATTTATATGTATAGATTTTACACTTTTGTATAATATTCATTTCCTCTCATTTGATAACGTGTACAAATGCAGTAAAAATGTTCCTGACAGAAGTTAAAACAGAAAACCAAAAAACACAACTGCTTCATTTATAAAATATAAAATAGATTTCTGAATTCTCTGTTAATTCTGTTTTCACCTACTGAGCAGTTAAGACTGAGTAATTAGCACTAAGCTCTCAGTACTCTTTCCAAAAATAGTGGCCTGTATAAATGAATTGGTGATCTAATGTTAAATACTCATGCCAAATTTTATTTCTGAGGGTGGCCTACGTACTGGTTGCTTCATCAGAGAGGGAGGAGTAAAAAAAAGAAAGTGAATTAACAAACCAATTCTATGGCCATCAGTAGAGCAGTTGCACTACTTTTTCTATAATACACTTTGTTCTCTTTTTAATATCCACATCATTTGGATACTGATATTTTATATTACACTTTAATTAAGAGCATAGCTAAAGTATTGAGTTTCAATCACACCTGTCATCCTTCCGACTTCTGAGATTATTTTAGATGGTCAGCTAGACAGTTCAGCTAGAATAGCATCAGTGGATTTTACCTCTTTGATTTGACACAGGTCAAGGTGAGGCACAGGCAATAATCTCAAAGAAGGTACACCTACAGCATGATGAGTGCATCTGTCTTTCCTTTTGAAGCAGCTTGAAGGCTTATAGATGCAAAACCCGGTATGTCAAAAAATATCTTTTAAAATAGCCAAGAAGCTTGAAAAAGTACTTTGTATTGTGAAATAACAGCGACACTTCCTTCTACACCCCTTCCTAGATGACTTGTAAAGATATAAACCATCTCCACATGCTTTCATTTAATGTTTATTTTTCCATCAGTCATATAAAAAGAGAAGTAAAATGTACGCAGTGAGAGTGAATGTGTTTGCATTTTACTCTAAAATTAGAAAAATGACTGGATTGAAGAGTGTTCTGTACTAGCATGTGTCACAAGGAATCTATAATCACTTGTGTTTTTTATAAACCTGCTTGTGATATAGGATAGAGTCAAGATATTTACTAGATTAGCAGTTACATTGTTTTTTTTTTTGTGCCTTTATTTTCAACTAGAATAGCTGTTTGAGTAACATTTTAGTTTTTTAGAATTTGAGAGGATACAACTTAATTTTTTACCCTCTAAGTTTATTGTTCTAGTTTCCAAATATTTTCAATTTTCACCACAAATATAAGAAATGTCATCTTTGTTAACAACACATTTATAACTGACCCTAGGTGTAGCAGCATATTTACTGCTGTTAGAACATATGACAGAAAAAAAGGCAATTAAAGAAACATTCTACATTTAGGATATACCTTCAGTGTTTCAAAACACATGACTTAGAAAAGCCTCAAGTACACATTCACATTATAGGCATGCTCTTACATCCTCAGACAAGAATGTTAAGACTAAAAAATGCAACAAGTTATTACAGTCAATAGGGATTGCCCTGCAAAGCATTTCCTCTTTCAGATATATCAGTTTAGGATGGAGAATAAGCTATAACAGAATACTGCATTGATATAACTGATAACTGAAGTTCCCACTTGTACATACTATTAAATAGGATAACTTGTGTATATAAATATTAGATCCAGAAAATACATATTGTATGAAGAGTGAAACACAATTTCCAGGTTTAAATTTAAATTCTCAAGGGAAATGTTTAAAACAAAGAATCAGTAGCTTGAAAAAAATATATAAAGATGAAAAACAGGGCCATGAAAGTAGAAGGCAGTAGCATTAATGCTTCTGCATGCTCCACACTTTCAGCCTTCCTTTCTTCTGAGTACTTTCCAATAGCAAGAGACATGTAAGAAGGAAAAAAAAAACCAGAAATTTTATATCAAAGTGCTCAACCTGAACAGATAATATACCCCAAAGTAGCTCAAGAAAGTCATTGACAGATATCCAATTCCAAAATATGGCATACATTAAAGGTCAAAAATGAATCTACATGGGAAACTGTGGAATGCCACAGATTACTTTATAAGCACCATGCGTTTGATAAATTTGGTACAAACACAAAAGATCTGCAAGCACATCAAGAGAAACTAATAGAATGATAAGAAGATAAAGGCCTGATAACTCAGAGCCCGAAAGATGCTCTCTCCCTTCAGAAAATGATGAGCTTGCTTCTTCCTAGTATCCTCTCCCAAGTAGTCCCTAAATCCAAGGGATCATCATGAGAAAAGGTATGGAGGTTTTTTTGCATGCTTGAGTTGTCAGTAAACATTATTCTCTTTTGACATAATGATTTCTCAGGGGCAAGGGGAAGAATAAGCGAATGGGAACACCTGTTTGTTTTGCTGGGTTGTTCTGTTTAGCCACAAAATCTGGTATTACAGAATTAATTGAAACACCAAAGTTTCTCTAAAACTCAAAGTCTGTATCTTGAGGATTGGAAGAGAGATTTCAGCTGTTTTAGTGAAATGGATAGCCATAAGCATGACAGAAAAGAACAAAAAAATTCTAGCTTTTCCCTTTTTCAATTGTAACCCCACAGAATACAGTAGTAGAAAGAAAAATAAAATATGCAGATACTAAATGATGTTTCTAGTCATGTCCAATTTGGATGTGAATTCAGGATTGTGAGAAGAGGCATTTCAATTGCCTGCTCCATGTCAGGGGAGCATCAGCCTACCTTTGTCAGGAGCATATCTCCAAAGGAACAAGCAACCCTCAATTACCAAGACATTCAGGTTGGTAGGAAACAGTTTTATTCTTGAAATTCCCACAGCCATCTAGCAGCTTCAACTGTCAACAGATAGAGTTCCTCATGGATTAACAGTTTCAGAGGAAGCAACATCCCCTGTGATTCTATGAACAAGGACATAGACAAGCTTAAGAGGTATTTAAAAATACTACTGCAAACCAACCTATGCAGTTTCTGATGACAACGCTGAAAACAGATTTCTGGAAAGTGAAAAGTAAACTACAAAACAAAATCTGAAGTTTGAGATCCCTAAAGCATAGTGAGTCACTGAACATGCACTATATGCCCTCCTTTTGGATACTCGTTCTCAAATATGAATATAGCAAGCAAGTTCTTTCAAGCACTTCACCAGAGTTTAGCACTGACTGTATGGTCTTTTTGTTAGGTTGGTTGGTTTGTATTGCTGTTTGCATTCTCTTTTTAAAGAAGTACTCTTTCTCTAGTAGAAATAACCATTCTGCTAGTCATTATATTTTCAGTAATTATCACATTTCCTGAATCATGTGTTAGGTATGCCCCATACTTTGTAACAATTCTAAAAAGAAGTAATAGTTTAGGTGACACACTTGATCACTAAAGCTCAATGTCCAATCTATTCTTCTGGACAAAGCATTGGCTAGCTCTAGCAGATCAGAGAGGTCCTTGTAGTTTACAGTTTTCAGAAAATTTTCTTGGGTTATTTCACATCCCTGGAGACATTCAAGGTCAGGTTGGTCGGGATCTGAGCAACCTGATCTAGCTGTAGATGTCCATGTTCATTGCAGAGGAGTAGGACTAGATGACCTTTAAAGAGGTCCAACTCCCTTCCAACTCAAATGAGTCTATTCTATGATTCTACTTCTATGATCAGAGCCTCAAGGAACTAAATTAATCTTTCACACGAGTTTTCACATGCCCTTTTATCTTATGAAACCCTGTGTAGAGGTTTCATTTCAGGGTCAGGTTAATCTCTAAATTATGAGGGCTCAGCTGAACACTGGCTGGAACATCTAAAAAATAGTCTCACACCAAAGTCTAACAAGATGTATTATGGAACTGCCTTCCTCCTGACACCCTGCTCATTTGTCACCATATTAAGAGGCTTCCAGAAGTCTAAGGGTCACCTTGGAAATACTCAGTTCTTCAGTAGTCAGGAAAAGAAAAGAGGTCTTTAAATCGTAAAGACAGCTGCTAAGGGAGGACTACAGTCTCCAGAGTGCTCTGGTCCTTCCCATGTAATTTCTAGGAGGGAGATACAAAGTGATGTAATGATGCGATGCACTCTTTTGCTCTGCACTGCCATGCTTGCAACACATAATTAGGAGGCTTTTCCTTTCCCATTTGTTTGATTTATTATTATTGATTCCTTTTATATTGTATTATCTCACATTCCTTTACCATTTTTAGTAAAACAGTTTATTTTTATCTCAGTCAAGCAGCAACTCCTCCTTCTCGCTTGTTCACTGGCTTCCTGTGGGGGGAGGGGTGGGAGAGAAGGCTAACCCCTGTTATGCAACAAGAAAATAAAGAAAAAATAATTAACTCCACAACATCTTTCTTCATAAAGGACCAAAGAGGGCGACAATTATTTTTGAAAACATAAAAATACAGTAAGAAGCTTAAAATGTAACTCTTTGCTGGAGGCAGTACAGAGGGAGAGAGAAAGAAGCCTGAAATTCAGTCTGAAATGCCAGTGGTGTTTATCATTGACCCTCCTATAAATTTTGTTTAGCAGACACACATCTACTTAAGAAAAATATCTTAAACTAAAAAAACATTTTCTTAAACACAACTTATATACAGTGGGGAAAGTAAAGAATATCCATGCTCAACTGAACACTATTCTGCATCAGGGATTCAGCAAACACCAAGATGAAGGAACTTCTAAACAATCACCTGAGTCAATCACTTCAGCATACAAACTCTGTTCAGGCTGCAAGTCTTGAGAGAGTATACATTCTTCGCTCCAGGCCCAT
Source organism: Numida meleagris (assembly GCF_002078875.1). Taxonomy (NCBI): domain Eukaryota; kingdom Metazoa; phylum Chordata; class Aves; order Galliformes; family Numididae; genus Numida; species Numida meleagris. Next base: position 50,278,413 of record NC_034410.1, on the reverse strand, counting down.
ACACATAACAGACTGGAGAGTCATCCAGCTTTGGATAAGCGCAACTGACCTAATTAAAAACTCACTGGACCTACAAGTTACACAGCTTATATGAACAAAAGCTCCCGCTCAGTGAGGGATTTCTAAGTTGCAGATCACTCAACTTGCTACACCCAGCTACATCTGGCTAACGTTGAATGGCATTGCCCTGAGCATACGCAAGGAGAGTAAGATGTCAAATACAGATTCTTTAAAAACAACTGACAGCACTTCAATGAAAAGCAAGATCAGTCAGGGAAGCAGCATGCAACTCCTTCCAGGACAGAAACTACCCCTGGAGTCTGAGAGGCATAGGTACAAATATTATTGATTCCTGACATTGAGACCTAACAAAGACTAAAAAGTTTTAAAAAATGGATTTTCTCTGCTATGCTTTTGCTGCAAAACTTAAATACAGCTTTTTGACTAGCCTCCTCCTAGAAGGGTGTCCCCAGAATGGCTAGGTGACTCTTTGTACATTTGAATGACAATGAATGAAATGTAATTTTTAAACACAATTAACTTTTTATGAAAACAGATCACTAACAAGATGCTTAAAGAACTTATTCTCCCTTACCAAGAAATATTCATGCTACTTTTTCCAATTGAATGCATGTGTAAATAGTATCAGCTAAGTGATACAGCTCACAGATATGTGCATTTTAAAAGAAATTAGAGGAGAATATTAAAAATCCTGCTATTAAGCATCATCTACTTGCTTGCACAAAAGAAATATACAAGTTTTAAGCGCATACTCAGATTTTCTTTTCTCTGTCAGGCTCCTCCCTCCTTCAATGAAGTAAACGATGTTCAAATGTATTCCTATTTCTCTTAAGTAAGGTATAGTTCCAGGCCTTACTTTAATATTTCTCACTCAAAATCACACTAAAAAAAATAATTTTCTGAAGGGTTATTTCTCTGGTGCTCTCACCTTAGAAGCTATACTTTTCAGAAGCATAACTTCCTTGTCCTTACAATACTACTTTTAGATGAGTCTCAGTTTCACAAATAAGAAATACAAGGAAATCTAAGGGTGAAAGTGCTAGGTTAGGTTTTTCAGCTTTTGCAAGAATTCTACATTTTAAAATGACCAAAATATATTTTCAAGAGTTTCATTCACCTCCATGAGAACAATGGATGCTGTATACTTCGCATACAGTGTCACAAGGGAGGCACTCAAAACAAATGAGGAGCACAAATTTAATGATCAGTTTTTAACAATTCTGGCCCATAAAGGACCAGAATACATGGCAGCAGGTGAAGGCTTATCTTTTGCATCCACTGTCTGGGACTTCATTCTTCTTTATTAATAGTCACCTTCTCTATCACATCCTTTAAAAAAATGGGTCAACAAAAAAGCACATCCATGACACCACAGTCACCTTTCTGGACCACATTTCACTACAGTCAAAAATTAAAAACTTCTTTTACAATACTTCTCACACCAAAACTCATGATGTCTCTTTTTGAGCCCTTCTTGTAACATCTGGATATAGAGCTATCTCATATACAAAATTATGCAGGCTGTGTATTATGTGGGAATCGCCTACTACAGTGTTAGAACTAGATTTTCCATTTCACTTCAAACTGTGTTCCATTCCTTAATGCTTTCCACTTCAGAACAGCGTTCACTGCCCTAAATTTCCCACAGCCCAAAAAGCTTGAAAACATTTTTAATTTAGTATGAAAGAGCTACTTTTGAAAAAATTAAAGGACTTGGTATGGTTGGTATTTCTTTTCAATCACATAAAATTTAAAAATTGAAGTAAATAATTTGTCTTGAAACACCAAGTCAAAGCTAGGCAGTACACACTTTCCACTAGCAAAGCAGGCAGGATTACGTTCAATTTCTGTTTCAAGACAAAATTAAATTGTAGATACCTTCATGCGGACATTTCATTTTCAATAAGCTGGCATTTTTAAATGGAAAAAACATTCCCTCGGAACATTTTCAACCAGTTTTATTACTTAACAGAGAAATGCAAAATTTAATTTCTCTTTTTCTCTTGCCTGTTAAGAATTACTTCCAGACAGTGTATTACCTCAGGCTTTCATCAATTGCTTTTCAGCTGCAGAAATCTCTTCTTGTGAAAAAATAAATAAATAAAATTATCTGCAGTATTATGGATACTAATATAATTTAATTTGAATCAGGATAGCACTCAGTGAGCCACAAAAGTCTCTTTCAACAAAGAATAACAATTAAAAACATGGCCCATAAAATCCATCACCATATATCCTGGGAGAAAAAAAAAAAGACCCAAAACAACCAACAAATAAGACAACAAGAGCCATGCATAAGATTCTTACAATAAATAAAAAAAAAAACATTTATTGTCTTTTTCTGTTCTGCGCATTCACAACACTGGTTGCAGAAGCTTTCACCAGATGCAAGGAAGTTTTTGCCAGGATGTCTTCAAGTGGAACAACTTCCAAAATAAGAGATGATCTGGAGGTTAATAAAAAACTACCAACTTCGTAAGTTTCCACAAATAATAAACTGAAAACATCAGACAATTCCCAGGTATCAAATATTTTCAATAGTTCAATATTTTTCTGGTTTTCTTTCTGTTTTTTTTTGGGGGGGGATTTTTTTTGTTTTGTTTTTTATTTTCCTGAGGCACATTCAGGGAACTGTCTAAAGGAACTGTAACAGTCTTCTGGGACAGGAAGAGAAAGGTTTCTGTAAAAAATGTTATATTAATTTTTATAGTGATGCAAAGTCAGGGAAGGGTTGTTAAGGGATGGCCTCTTGCCACAGGGTGGAGTTTTGTTTTGGTATCCTTTTAGAGTCTGCAGGTGTTTGGCAGGAGCTGAAATCAGGGCCAGCTGTGATATTTCAGCTCCGATATTTCCCTCCCCATATTTCTCAGAAGTGATGCATCAGGGTGATGTCTTACACCTGATGTACTCAACTTGTGTGGTATGACTGTAACTGCTTTGAAAGAGGGGGGTGGGGGGGGGGAAATGAGTACCACTGCACAGCTTTCGTATTTATTTTCAGCTGGGAGCATTGATACAGAAAAAAATCATCAACAAGCATTGATTCAGCCTGGTAAAACATTAGCTAACTAACTGCTCACAATATTTTTGGGTTGCTTTGTTGCTTTCTATACATGTCCATTATTTGATTAAAGTAATGGCACTGTATACGTACTGTGAAAGAAATCATGTTACAAAATCAGGGGAGGATGTTTTAAAGAAATCAAACAAACAAAAAGCCATTTTGAATAGAATTTGAATAGTTTCTATTAAAAAATTGCATTCTCTTTTAAGTTTGTTTTGTTTGGAAAACCTCAAACCACACTGTATTTCATACACATGTTCCCCAGAGCATCCTAAATAGGACCATACTGAGGTCACTGGTAAGTTTTTAAAACGTTTTAAGAATTCCTTTAATGTTTTGTACTATCTTGGTCTAGTTAAAAGAACATCGTTTTTTAAAATAGCTTGAAAAAGTTTGACTATAAAAAGCTTCATGAAAATAGTCTATACTGTACTATTAAAAGTTCTTAAGAATTTTTATGAACATTTCCTCCCTCTTGTTTTCAAAAAAACTGCGTCCTTCATTACCAAGTTGGCCCCTTTTTTTTCCTCAGCCCTTTTAACGATACACACACAACCACGCATACAAGCATCTATTTCTATCCACAAACAGTACAACTGCCTGTGGTATGCATTTTAGCTTCTGTAAGAGATTATTCTTTTTTGCACCTTAGCCTCAAAGCTTGCTGAGGAACACAGATGGACAAGTCCAGACAAGTCCTGGTCAAAGCTGGAAAAATCTTTTGTCTGAAGATTTGCAGGCCAGGGGCAAGGAGAGAGAGAAGCAGCAGCTTAATGGCCGGGAAGTGGTCTTTTGTGTGGGCTCCTCTCGAGGGAGATAGCCATATCAGGGATGCTGCACGTGACTCTTACCTAAGCGCCCAGGGAGGGCCTGCACATGACTCTTACCAAACTGCCCAGGAATGCCGCGATGGCAGAAGGAGGATAAAAATGGGACCTACAACCAAGAGGAGGTCTCTGACATCAGATTCCTCGAGACATGCTACCTGCCCGCTGCCAGACTCTCCTGGGCCTGCTACTCGCTTGCTGCCTGTTTCTCCTGGCCACTCTGCTGCTGCCTTCTCCTGCACTCCTGCTCCTATATCGACCTCGGATCATCGGAACGGCGTGCAACGGGACACTGCTCCATCTTTGGTAGTGACTATCCCCGCTTCATGTCATTCTTGCTCTTTCCTATCGCCACTTTCCCTTCCCCATTACCCTAATTCGTAATAATCACTGGCCTTCCCTTCCCCATCTCCCTGATTGCCTAGGATCTGTAAACTGGTCGGACCAACATTTGAACTGTTGTTTCTTAATCTCACGTCGGATATACATATATCAAAGAACCTCCTCTCACTCTGATAATCAGAGCGAGACGGCTTCACAAATGAATAAATGATTATAATTGGTGGGAAAAGTGGACATTTCACTTCATTCATAAAAAAACTAGTATCACCTGGCTCTTCAGCATAGTAAAAAAAAAATCCACATTTTTTGGCAGCTCACTGTCAGTGTGATTGAAGCTGTAATGACATTAACAATATGTCCTGGGATCAAAAAATGTGTTGTTTTATCGCAGTTTACAGAAGTTATACAAACTCCTCTTGGCCTTCTGAGTTAGTTAAAATAAAATTTGAAAACACAACACACCTGCAGCTGATTAAGTTCCTTTAGATCGTTTCAGTCATCTCATTTAGCTGGCCTTTCCTACCTCCTTAGACTTGCTTCCATTCCTCCTTTGCATTATTCCAACAATTTCAAAGACTCTGTCTTGGGCTGGCATCAGTTGTGTGCACCCTTGAAAGCATCACTAAGAGCTGATCTGGCACAAGGGGTCGGTTTCTTCTACCAGGTAACTAGCGATAGGAGGAGAAGCAATGGCCTCAAGTTGAGCCAGGGGAAATTCAGGTTGGATATTAGGAACAATTTCTTCTCAGAAACAGTGGTAAAACATTGGAACAGGCTGCCCAGGGAAGTGGTAGTGTCACTGTTCCTGGAAGCACTCAAGAAACGTGTAGAAGTGGTACTAAGGGACATGGTTAGTGGATATGGTGAGGATAGGCTGATGGTTGGACTAGATAATCTTAGAGGTCTTTTCCAACCTTAATGATTCTATGATTCTGTCTATGATTGGTCACCAAGGGTGCCAGATTATGCTTATGATGAATGATGGCTTCTTTATAGATTATTGAAATCCGTAGATTAGTAGGAAGACAATAGCAATAAATTAAGAAATGGAATTGCATTCAGAACCTATTCTCCCGGCTAGCACCCAAAATGGAAGAGATCAACAAAATTTAAGGACTATCAATCAGAAGTAAAGTTTATCTATACTGAAGTATCACCAGGCTTTGTACAAGTATTTACTCTTGTTGTTACACAGTATTTTTAAGGCTTTTAATCACAACCTAAGCAACAGCTTTCCTAGAAATGTATTCTCCAATCTAAACTGAGACTGGATAAAACAAATATAAGCAAATGAAACAAAAACATTATAATGGATCGTTATAGAGAATGATTACATTCTCATACTTAATGACTGGGTTGAGTTTTATACATGAGAAAAATCTTGCTGCTATTATAGCATGTTCTCATCAGTGAGAGCTGTTTCTTTTCTGCGATAACTGGGACTTAACAGCACAGAGGACACCTGGATTCCACATTCTCAGGTGTTGAGATAGACTTCTCCTTAGGCTTAGAAATCATCCCAGTGCACTATCAAGACTTCAGAACCCAAAATTGCAGACTAGGTTATAAGAGAGCAAAGCTATATGTAAGTATGTGTGTTTATCCCAGCTGTGTGCTGTCTATACAACAGCAGAAGGATGAGTAAGTGGAGGCACACTCAAAGTACAATGGCAAAAAGCTGCTGGACTTGAATGGCCTCTCAGATACGTAAAGATAGGTTGGGGACTGATATTTACTTAGCTTATATGACTTCATATAAGATACCTTATATGTCAACGAATTTCCTATTTCCAGAAATAAAATGAAAGAATGTGGTAATTTTTTTTTCCCCTTCACCTAAACAGAACAACAGAAAATGCTATAGGAATAAGGCAGCATCAGAAATGAAACCCAAGTATAACATGTGACATTAACACATACACTGTTGTTTCATTTCTAATGGTGATAGGAACATGGTGACTGAGTGACGTTTATTTCAGTGAATGGGGTAGAAATGAGAACATTTTCAAGTAGTTTTATACGGAATAAAAAACGAACAAACAAACCCACCACACACACACGCACACACGCACGCACACACGCACACACGCACACCAGTACACCCTTCTATGGGAAGATGTTTTGAAAAACCTGCCTTTATTGAAAGCACTTTCATTGTCAGGCTAACTCTGTCAGGTTATTTAATGTTTAGATAAACTCTAAGTAGAACAGGGTAATGGAGCCAATCTTTTCACTTTGGGAGATTGCCATTCCACAACATACAGCCTTTTAAAAAGCAGTTTCATAGTGGAACCAACTTTTTAAAGTTTGGTGCTTCACCAAAAACACCCCACAGACTATTTTTTTTTTAAATGTTGCCCCAAGCCCAGCCAAGACAGTCATGCTCTGAGCAAAATAAAGACTCTAGTTGTATGTTCTTCAAAGCTGAATTTTAATCGCTGTTGAAGTTATGAAGTGAAAAATTTGGCCCATGCATACTCTGCAGCATGGTACTAAATCATTTTAAGGTAAAGGAGTGCTTTTATCTGAGAAAGAAATTTCTGTCCTCATGTCCTTATAAATGTTGTTTTATACTTCTAAAAGTATAATAAACATATTTATAACAAAAGTATACAATAAACATATTCCTTCAGTATAGATTTGCCTGGTCTTTCCAAAAGACTACAATTTTATTTGCACTCCTGACAAACACTTCTTGACAACAGACAGGGACAAAGTTCGGCTTCCCCTCCACTTCAGCAGCCAATCATTTCTTGTTACCTCCATTATTAGAAATTAATTTTAAGGAGATAAATCACAGAATAGAAGATCTGGAACTACTATTACACTATTCAAGACAGTTTGTTAGGCCCTTTAACCCAGCAGACGGGGAGGGATCAGTGAATATGCAGATATCCTAACCCTACCTAAGCTGGAAAGCAAAAATACTGTTTAGATTTCTGTGCTTCATTCTTTTTCCCCTAAAAACAATTAATTCTGGTTATCCATAGTCTGTACATAAAATTGGCTGATTGTGGACAACAAGAAAGGTATTTTTCTGAATAAATTTTCAGAGTAAAAGTGCAGAAAAAATATGTATCTGACAGAATGTGATTATAAAGTATTTGTTTCTTTCCTTCCTTTACCAGCCATTTTTGAAATGCCATTCACAACATGGTTTAAAACGTCATAGCAACATCAGTGTTCCCAAGCACGTAAATAATTTCGGGATCTGTATTTATTTCTTATTACAACATATTATTGGCCTCACGCTCAATCCCCAATATAACTCTCAAATCCCATTTTAAAACAGTTGAAATGAGGTCTGAGTGACAGGAAAAGTGATCATTACTCAGAATTTGTAAAACACATGTAAAAATGCATAGAAAAGACTTGGTGAAAACCAACCTGAGGCTCCGAGAATACCTGCTGCATATTGTTGATAGGACCGTACGGAACTCTACTACCTTCAAAGAGCTGCAACCACTTGACTGTTGTTTTTTCTAAAAACCTAAGAACAAATAAGAAGCATATGGTTTCAACTCAGTGCTTCAGATTGTGACAAAAGGTATAGGATCTATCCTCCCCCTGTCACTGCTTCCATACCCTTCCCCACTGATTTCTCCCCAGTCAATACCATAATGAAAATGTACTACATGTGTTCCTCAGAAATGCAAATCCAAGGCCACAGGGGAAAGAACTTAGCTGAACTGACTTCTATTTCTATCCACTCATCTGAAGAAATCCAGCAATGATGTAAAGCTAAATTTATCGGCAGTTTCAAGTAAGGATCAATGGGTTTCCTCCAGTCCTTAATTACAGTAGTGCACTTCACATTTGTTTTCTTTTATGTACGTATTTAACAAGAACAACAAAAAAGTTATAAACATGGTTATGAGTCTAACATGCAACACTGTTCAATAAAAGCTGATTTAAAGCACCACAGTGTTTTTCCCTTCATTACATCCAAAACATATGTCAGTACTAACAGCCACATTTTTCGGTCAGATAACAACATTGATTCCATGTTTATTTGCCTTACGATTGTATAATCTATCCTAAGGATATCCAGTTAAGCAAATACACGCTGTGGCTATGCTGGTGAATGGAGAGCTTCTTGCCCTTTTGTCATACACAAAAAGCTTAGCTTATTTTTCTTAAGCATTCATTTTCCAGACTGGTAGCACTACTCTACTGCATTTCTTCTCTTTCGCTAGATACTTTTTCTTTTCTCATTTACTTGGCAGAGTTATATATATGAAGAAAACACACCCTTGAAGCACTACCATTTACTGAGGGATGGTATTTTCTGTAGCTTTCTGGAATTCTGAAGCAAATGAAATTATTTGGAGCTCCTAAATGACACAGAGGTAAGAAAGATCTCTGTCATGATAGGTACAAACTTGAAAAAAAAATATGGGGTGCAGTTTAAAGGCCCAACAAATGAAATTAGTAGAAATCTTGATTTCTTGAATTACTAGTATTCTGTTGCTCATCAGTTTAGAGTTCCCCAAGTGTTATCTGGAACAACATCAGTAGCCTTCAGCTATATTTCTTATGCAAAAAAACAACTTTAAAGCTTCTAACAGAAATAGGTCAAAGTTAACAAAGACCAAGCTCCTCCCCGACACATGAAAAAAATTAAATCATTACAAAGAAAATTTACAAATAATCTTTCTATATATGTACTGAGATCGGCTGAAGACTACTCAGATACTTATGACGCTCAGAATAAATAAAAGAAAGTACTGATATCAATGAGTTAGCTTTATCTAATACATGGCATAGGTATGGATCCAAGCTTTACTGGTATCGTCTTTCTTCCTGTGCAGGAGTGACTTCTCCACACTTTGTGGGAATTAATCCCGATATCCAATGCAATTTTCTCTCTAAATAGGAAACACCCAAGTTTTGTACTGCACTTCCTCAGAAATAGAAATTTTCCTCCTTCTTAGTAGGTGTGAAGATGACAAATAATAATGGTCGAAACTGAAGACGTAATAACACAGAAAATCATAATAAAAAAAAGTATGCGTGCAAAGGGTATTGTAAAGATAATGAAGTATCATTTCTCAAGAAAATAGAAGATTATTGCCTTACATTTTTATTTAAAAAAAAAAAGGTTTTAAAGCTCTCATTTAAAAAAATAACTTGGGATTAAATGATATTCTGCAAATTAAGTCTTTTCAGCTCGATTGTCTGTCTAATATCTGCATAATCAGCATGCCATTTCATGGTGTAAGATAAATTTGAATAATTTAAGACATACCCTCTTCATGACTATAAGTGACTGTACACTGAATTTCTTGCTTTGTAACACTCCCGGGTGGTGCACAAACTTCTGAAATTTTAACTTCTGCTTAGGTTCTCCCTCACTGCGTAACAGACAACCAATTTACCACAATATTGTGAAAAACAGCCTAACAGTTGTCTTACCTATTAATTTATATTATTGGTAGTTGGAGAGAATTCCTTAAATCTTTAAATTCAATCAAAAATGTCAAGTCTCACATTCCAACACACTAAAGGAAACACACTTTGCTTGAAATTAAAACCTTTGAATTAAACCTTATATAGAATAGATTCCTTTGTTTGTGGGGGAAAAAAAAGGCTGCTGAGAGCATATTGTTAAGCAAACTGTTTGAAAACAAAACATTAGCACTGTCAACAAAGGACTATTACTTAGAGTCTGAGAGCAACTGTATGCGATTATTTTGTTCATTCACTTGTTTTACATACTGAAATATCTGTTGTTCAGTAGTAAGAGAAAAATACTGCTTCAAAATCTGTTAAAAAGATAAGACATGGATAAAAAATGCACATTGCCCGAAATGTAGGTTAATAAGTATCCACTGATAGCAGTTCAGTGCTCCAAAATATGAAGTATAGACAGTTCAAACTTCCAAGAGAAGTAAAAGACTGAAATTCTCTCCTGAAAATAGAAATAAATATTGGCAGGAATTTGTGAGGCTTGGATAAAGTTTTTCCTCTTATTGCTTGTTTTAAAACACTACATGCTTTGATATTGCCTTTTGTATTTGCCTACTTGCCACATAACTTCCTTTTCTAAACTAAAAGATTTAGAAAGTCATCTGCAGTCTTTCAGTGGGAAGATATAAATTTATGTATACACATATATAAAATCACTGCTGGAAACACATACACGGCTAAAAAATGGTCTGTCTTCATAGAAGCTCAATGATACTGAGTGGCCGCAGGAGAGCTCAAACAGGTGATCCACACTGCAGAACTACTGCTTTTTTTTTTCCAGATGAATCCCTTTTTTTTTTCTAAAATGCTTTGTTATACATATAATCTTAAAAATGCCACTTAAATTATCTATGATTTATTTGTATAATCGTTTCAAATCTGTAGTTTAGCTGTTCACAATTATTGCTAGCATTTTAGATGTTCAAAATAGTTTAACTGTTGGATGATATTTGAATTCATGCTCATTTTGAAAAGAGCTGGGAAAAAAAGGATATGTAATCCAATGAAGAACAAGTTGCTGGAATCTTTACTGTAAAGCCTGTACTAAGCTCTTCACTGAAAGCAGGTAGTAGTTCCCCATGATGTTTTATTTGCATTTTAGGTAGGATTCTACACAGTACTTGGGAAGCTACTGAAGTTGTGATACAAAAATGAGGAATCAGATTCTCCAACAGTTAACATTAAGGATAATTCAGGCTTAAAAATGCTATAAGAACAGAAAATGTATCATGGGCTGAACTAATGGAAATGCTACTTCACCAGAAGAAATCCTACTAAATACCTTTCTTCCCCACACTCTTAAATTCCGCAGGCACCATTAAAAAAATAACTCTAAATTTAAACTATACACTCAGTAAGCTAATCCAAAAACCATTAAAGCACCATACAAGGAATAGCCTCCAGAAGTCCAAAATTTAAATTTTAGACAAAAAAAAAGCTCTTACCTTATTTCCTTCACAAACCATGAGTGTAGTTGTTTCTTGAAAAACAATACCTAAACTCCCTTCTCCTTTCAAATAATTGCTAGTGAAACTCATTAGACATTGTTGCTGTAAACTTCAATAATCTTGAAGCAATGTGATCTTCAGATTATAAAATAAATAATGCCACAACAAAACATACAATCTCTGGATGATATGATGGAAGATGTTAAAAGCAAAAGCTTTCCAAACAAGTAAGACTTACCAGCACTTTACTATTCAAGTTATCAGCCTGAGGTGTCTGGAAGTGACATAATTTTGGATATCATCATGAAAACACTCCCATTTCTATTAGGCTTTAAAACCTGCTTCTACTGCACCAAACTTCGATTTCACTTTAATCTGCATTAGTAACATTCCTTTAAGTATAATCTGTGTTTATGAACTGCATTTACAGTATCTTATAAAAACATTGCTAGTCTTTGCTGTGCTCCACAAAACAGGTATGATGTCTAAGCTATTCATTTACTGGCAGTCATCACATCTCAGATGGCAAACTCATCTGCAGTGCGTCAGGTCTTGACAAAGGTACTGGCAGTCATCTATGAGCTGTCATAGTAGGTCTTACATGTTATATGAGAAAAGTCATTCTGTTCTGAAGACTTTTCTGTTTATGTTTTATGGCTTTCAATGAATTAAAGATCTATAAAGCATGAATGAATCCACTTCGTATACATTCCTTATATATACATCCCATTTTTTGTGTTATCTAGGAAACACAGTTGTTGCTATATCCTATGCGGAAGTGCATTCACTCACACTTCTCCCATGGATAAAGCCATCCAATTCCATACAAAGTAAGTTTAGAGTAACTACTGAAGCAAAATACTGTTTTCTACAGTAAGCCTATGGTAATTAATTTAGAACAATTTGAACCAAATGGAGACATAATTGCAACATCTAGGATTCTGTGAAAGTTTTTATTTTTGATTGGTTGGTTTTATTTACATAGATGATCACAAAAACCCTCTCTTCACTTCCAAGTTCGCTATATCATCCTTGTGTTTTGCAGCATGACTGGAGTTTGCATTATGTTTTATCAAAATCTACTATGTTTCAAATATCTACATTTTCTCTCCTCAATACTAATCATCTCTTTAAGAGGTAGTTAACATAGTAAAGTACAAAGACTGTCCCAAAAGTAATACCTCCAATTTTATTATGTTGGCCCACCACCATCTGTTGGTGGTAAAGCAATAGAGGTTGAACATTCCTGCCAATAACCTATTACATTTTGTTGTCATGTGACAGACAGCAGAAAAGGGGCAGTCTGACAGAGTGGCATCTGACATGGAAGTGAGTGAAGCAAAGGTGTGTCACTGAATTCCTCCATACAGAAAAAATTGCACCCGTTGACATTCATCAATGCTTGTTGAGACCAAACAGTGAATGTGAGCACAGTGAGGCTGCGGGTGGTACATTTCAGCAGTGGCAAGAGCAACGTGAATGACAAGCCACATTCCAGACAGCCATGCACAGCTGTCACACCACAAAATGAAGAGCATCTTGATCGGCCTATCCATGCAAATCAGCATATTACAAGAAGGGAACTTTGTGTCAGCTTCAACACATTGGAAACAATGGTGGCAATGTTGGAATATTGCAGTTGGTGCCAGGTGGGTCCCACAGATTCCCACACAGGAACAGAAAGAACACCATATGCAAGTTCATCACAACCTACTGAACCAATATCAGGCTGAAGGTGACATTTTCCAGGGTCACACCATTACCAGAGATGAGACCTGTTGTCACCAGTATGAGCTGGAACGTGAAGTGGCAAGATGTGAATTCCCCATCAAAAAAAAAAGTACAAGATGCAGCCCTGAGTAGGTAAAACGATGTGCACTGTCTTCTGGCATAGGAAAGGAGTGATCCTGTGTTTCCTGGAACCCAGACAGACCATCAACTCTGACTGCTACATCACAACACTGACTAAGCTGAAGGCTCAAACTTCCAGAGTCAAGCCAGTGAACAAGACAACCTTTCTCTTGCAGCACGATAACACCAGGCACCATAACAATTTGAAGACCATGGACCACACTGCCAATCTTAGCTGGACTGTCCTATCATACCTACCATATAATCTGGATTTAGCGCATTCTGATTTCCATTTCTTTGAACTCATGAAAGATGGAGTGCATGAGCAATATTTTCCTAGCAATGACACCGGCACAGAAGCCATAAACAGTGGTCACCTCCACTGGTGCAGATTTTTATAAGCACAGCAAAAATACATAGCTAATGATAGTGACTATGTTGAAAAGTAGTGTTTTGTAGCTGAGAATTTGCTCTATTAAACAGTGTTATTGTGCTCTTTGTATCCGTTGTAGGTTTCCATGGAAATAATAGGAGGCATTATTTTCAGAGCAACCTACATAGCTTGTATAGTTTCTTACATTAGCATCTCTGGAAGATACTATACAAAATAAAGTAAAAAAAAAAATCTGAAAATTCAAATAATATATCATTATCCTCTAATGTAAATATACAGTTAGAGTTTTCAAAATAGTTATTCAATACTTCATAAGTATCTCCATGTCAGTATCTAATTAGTCACTTCTCACTTACTAAATAATCACTCAGCAAACTACAAGAGACACTTAACATCTTTGTGATCAACATGATTGTACTGACATATTTTGCTGATGGATATGTCATCTACTTTAAAAGATGTCACATATTTGTGAATGTGCATCCACAAAGTGTGGACTGTGACAGGCACAAAAAAAATGGTCTAGATACACATACGTACCAAAAATCCACCTTGAAACTTGTATTAAATTTCCGCATACCTGAAACAGTGTTACTAGTCTATAATAGAAGTGGTACCTTATGTGCAGAATTTGTGCCATAGATCAATGTATATTCATATTCCTTCCTTATGTTTTGTATGCCTTTTTAAAGCCATATGTGTTTTTGAAATGACAGGAAAATGTCCAGAGAGAAGAAATACACCTATACTATAAAAATGTGTTTCTCCTGATTCCTGAGTAGCAAAACCCAGCATGTTCCAGAACTTGTTTCATTGTATTTTTATTATTATTCAGAAGATATTAAACTACATACATTAGAAACTTACTCATCTTCCCAAGCTTTCCTCTCCTTTTCTCAAGCAAGCAAGAAGACTACAACTTCTGCAGTAAACAAAGGAAATGGAAATCAAGTGGAAAACAAATATCACTAAAAGCATAATGAGAATAATAGGAAGTTATATAGATTTTGTTGCTATTCTTTTAACTTCTGGGGAAGTAAAAACCCAGCAAGGGTTACATTAACAGATTCATTAGAAAATCAATGAAAAGATCTCCCATGATTTCAGCAGCCTTGTAGCTAATAATGTATACTATCAGAAAAAAAAAAAAAGAGCAGATTTATATACAGAAAGGATTACAAACTTCATAATCACATTAAAAAAATGCTTAAAGGCTTGCTAAATGGTGAAAAAAATAAGAATAGTGAAAATATTTGTTAGCTTATCCAGTCCAAAATTGAAACATTTGAGACATTTAGGATCTCCCTTATAGTTCATCTCATAAAAGTTAATGTGAAACTAACGACAATTTAAAACAAATAATTCTAAGACAAATCACAGCAGCTTCTTAGCTGCTTCCCATACAGCTCAGACTTCTATGCACTAAAGGTGAAGCAGATGACTGGGGAAAACAAACCTGATTAGCTGTTCTCATTGAGCTCAACCATCTTTCAGACTTCAGGCACCTGTCTTGCTGAATAGGGAGGCACTCAGATGTCTCTTCCTGTAATTTTACCAACAGTGACTTCAGCCTGCAGGGCTTTAGATTTAGAAGAAAGACTGCATATAAGAAAGGTAGTTTACAGAGATTGGGTGTGTCTCATCAAATGTGAATTTAACAGCGCTACTCGTGAGGCAAATTAAACATTTTACAAATACACTTTCAGGTGCCCTCCTCTTCTGCTATTAGGTGGAAACAATTTAGCAAAGACCTCATTAACTGGGGATCAGATTCCCCTGTGCTTCCTTCCTGCTAATTCTTTTTCCCCTCAAATTTATATACACAACATGCAGCTGTGGTGCAGAGTTAAGAATAAGGGCTTTAGAATGTAAGTGCTAGGAATAGAAGTTCCACTGTGAATCGTTTCCAGCCCTAACACTTCTGATTTTAAGTCTACAATAACTTAGCTCTCTAGACAGTGTGGATTCATTTAGCTTTAGCTGCAGGAGCGCTAATCATGATGAATTTATTTGTTCCTCATTACACTAGCTGCTTCGCTTTAAAGGCTAAGAGAGTGCCTGCTATTTCCCTTCCCCCCTGCACTCCTACAACCTCACACACTCGGTTCCACTTACAGGTTAATTTCCCTAAGTAGTCTGTGCTACATGTTTAGCTGCACTGTCTTAAAATGTGCCTATGTTACAGAGGTGCTGGGTGGGATTAATGTTCAAATTCCAGAGTAATTTGCAGGAGGTCAACAGATTAAGCTCCCTTCGCTAAAACAGCTTCTCTTAAAACTGGCATTACACCGTCTTCTGCACAGATGCATCTCAAATTACATACATACACTACACATGTATGTCACAGCATGTGTATCTATGTTTCTATTTATATACACAAAATAATCCATGTTTTGTCTGGTACTGTTCATTTCCAGAGGAAACAAAGGTGAAAGTGGAGGAAAAGTGGTGGGGGGATGGAAGCCATAATTAAAATTTGGTTCTCATGGATGGATGTACATCTAACTCACAAACCAGAGGTTTCCACTGGAAACATAAAAACCAAAACACTCTGTAGTCTGTCAGTTCTCACATGAGCAGGGAGTCTCAGGGGACTCTGCAGTAGCCATTGAATCTAACCTCCACCCAGGTAGGGTCATTTAAATTTGACTCTTGGTGCATATCCAAGAAAGGGATGGATTCAGAGGCAATTTGCTTACAGCAGAATTCTACTTTGTTGCCATCCGGGGAAAACGTCACCTAAATAAATAAAGAGGAAGAAACACAAGGTACTGAAACGCTTTTTTTCTTTTTTCTTTTTTGCAAATGTAGATGTGCAAACAAGGGCAGTGGAAGGAGAAAGAAGAACTAAGCTAGGGGAGCAGCAGGAAGTGGAGAAAGAAGATAAGGACAAGAAAAAAGAACACAGCAGGAAGGGGGAGCCTAGATGGGGAAGGAATAACAGTAATAACAGTAGCAAAGAAAGCACAAAATACCCCATAGGCCTATATCCTTCTTCCTTGTGAATATCTTACCACCCATTGGTTATTCCAGCACTGTGCTCCCTTCCCCACATAAGATTGGAAATGAAAACACTACCCCCCTCATGATTTCTAGGTCTGGTTTCTGTAATTCCCTCTTCTTATTCAGTGTGAGAGCTGGGTCTTTCAGAATATGCTTATCATTCCAGAGAGGTTAACCTGCCGATCCCTTTTATTGAGGTCTGACTGTCCTTATGGATGTATGAATTTATCTCTCCTGCTTGCTCTCCCCTTCTTATCTTTCATGTGTTGTCTGCGGAGGGAGCTGAGATTCTGGAAGCAGGCAGCAAGCAAGAGACTGGGGAGAAGAGCTGAGGACAGATGTGCCTCCCTCTTCAGATCTCTCAGGGGACAGAAAGGATGAGAAAATTCCTCCTGAAATGAATGGAGCAATTCACACCTCTCAGAGCTGTTGTTTCAGGCTACATTTATGTCTCAAACAATATTCATCTCCACCTTGAAATCTCACTCAGCTCAGGACATCTGACTGTGATGAACAGGTCATTCCAAACCTTTCTGAAAACTCTGCTGTTTAAAGGTCATTTTTTTCTAAGTGCTATATAATCCCCATGCTTATCTAACTGCCTTAAAATCTGGCATGGTTACTGCAGGTGGTGAGTAGAATCTAAATTACAGGTCATTCGAGTCAAGAATTCCCAAGATACAGCTTTCTTTTAAAAAACAACATTCTTTAATATTGACCAATCGTACCAATGTTTCCTTTGTGCACACTTCCAGAATCAAACTGTGGCTAAGGAATCTCAATTGCTTAGCATTTACCCTAGCGAAAGAAAGGCATCAACTATCTCCTTCGTATTCAGACTTCAGATATTTTTAAAGATTTCCACTCTGCACATGCAGTGAATTAAACCCTCAGGACTTCTGGGACTTCCTGACCCTTTGAGCAGCTCTGAATATCTCCTAAATAAAACTTGGAAAATCCTTTTCCTTAAGAGAAGGATGTAAAGAATCCTTGTTCCTGCACTTCCTAAGCACTCAGGAGGTAGCCATGAATTGCAGTTAGTCCATTTTGAGAATGAAGAAAAAAGGAGACAAATAGGTAACTCATGACTCTGGAAATAGTTAAACAGAGAGAGAAGGAAGGAGACAGGTTGTTATAGTCAGTAGAAGCCTAGTCTAGGGGCTGGTGGGATCTCAGCTCAACAGCTTGGAAAGTAAGCAAGCATAAGCCCACTGTGTAACAGCAACGATATAGGCAAGCAACAGCAGAATACCAGATATCTGCCATGCAAATCACCAGACTCTCATACATACATGCAAATTTTTACATGCTTTTTATTGCTCAGCCTGGCAGACCAAAGTGGCTCATTTTTCCACTGCAACATCACTGGAAAAAGCTGCTTTGCCTCAGGTTGGAGGCAACCTGCCTGGCACAGTATCAAAATGAGATGTGGATGAATGACCTAAATCCTCAAAAGACTTTCATGTTCCTTTTCACCTTACACCACACAAGGGAGGGGTTCATTTCAACAGAAGTGATTGTAGTAGAACACACTGTTATGACAATCACAACTCTTCAAAGCTGTTCCAGCTATGGTTGCCATAAATTCAACATAAGTTGGAGAGCAGTTTAGATATAGTGAGTGAATGGGAGGACCTGTAGGTGTTTCTTTCCAACTAAGGCACCTTAGGTTTATATTTTCAACGTTCTGGAAGCCACAATACTATCAGGCAGTCGATGATTTAATTAAGATATTTTTCAGTGAAATTATGCCATTACTGTTTTGTCATTTCCCTTCATCTCTCAAGGGCTGACATTTTTCAGCACTGAAGCACTGACAAACTATTCATTTAATACTCTAAGTAACACCCAAAATGAATTACATATAATTTTACAAACAACTGTGCACAAGTGAATAAAAGCAAAGTTACCATGGAATGTGTACGGAAACACATTCAACCTCAATGAGTGTCAAAGGTGTTTGTTAAAATCAGTGTTTCAAAAATGAAAGCCAGATGAATTCACAGTATCATGACATAACACAATAGTATTGGAAGCATCTACTTCAAAAAGTGTATACACATGTACAGCTGTACTTGCACATGAATTACACAGAAATTCAGCCTAAATGATGCTAATAAAACAGAACATAAACTCTGACAAAAAAAGATAAAATGCAGTAATTGACACAGCAATGAGGTAATCTGATGAACTAATAGCTCATTATATAAAAACAAGTTAGTAATCTGGCAATTCAGTCAAAGAACAACTGTTCCTTGAACTTCAGTTTCTTATTAAGGTATTGTCCATCAAAAAAAAAAAAAAAAAAGCATTCAAAATTAACCACATTGATCTGCAGATGGCAAAGCAGCACCAAAGTACTGAGATACCAGAGTATATCAGAAAAATATCATATTAAATGAAATGAACTCCAACTAATGAGTCTACTTGAATCAACTTTGAAACTAAGATCAAGTGTAAATAATGTAAGAGATAAAAACTTAAAAATGGTAAGAAGATTCGGTTACTCTATGCTACCACACTGTATTTGTAATAGGAAGGCACGTAAAAGATGAGTTCTAAAAGTTCATTTTGAACAGTTGTACCACAATCGTCTGAAAATGCAAAGTCATCTGTCACAAAGGCCTTTTCAGACAGTATGAGGATGGTAACTACGATATTTTAATCTCTCAATTAAAAGGTTCCTGAGTTTTACTCTATACCATCTTTAACTAAAGTACTTATTAGAATGATTCTCACAGAGAATAGCAAGTACGTATCATTTTTATTTCAAAGGATTTGCCCAGGGAGAATTTGAGTCACAGAGTACCACAATACATAACCATTACAGAAATTACCATCAAGTGAAAATCCCTTGGATACAGCAGCTCCCAGTGAAAACCTTAATACCCCAGTCACAACCGAAGCAACATATGCTCCAAGCATTTCATTTCCAGCAGTGACCTTTGTCCATAAAGGCAAAACACACTGGTTGTTTCACTAAAATTCAAGTTAATGACCTAATGGTTAAAAATAAGTTAAATGATTTCTTGAAACTCAGAACTATGGTTTGGCTTCTTAGTAGCCCACATGATAGTCAGTGTGCAAAAGACAGTATACTTAACATCAGTAAAGTGTTCTCAATAGTTCCTAAAAATAAAAGTATTTCTAAAGATTAAAGTAAAATTTTCATACTGTGAGGGCTCTTTATACATGACTGTTTGCATTAACAGATTAAATACAATTTTTTTCTCTTTTATGAACTCACCGAGTTGACAATATGTCAATAAGTTCTTTTCTGTTCTGGACTCTCAGCTTATTAGTTTTGTATCTGGAATCCTTAATGACTTCAGGCAGATCCAGGATCTAAGCGAAAATAAAAGTGAGATAGAAATATGGCTGGTAGGAGACATTTATAAAGCTGAGGAAATTCTTTAAGAACTTAAGATAGCTTTCCAAAAAGCACTACTTCTCATTTCTATTTCATCTAGATTAGGAAAATAAGAAAAAAAAATGATTCCTGTTCAGTGTTACACAAGAAGTACAGAAAAGGCAAAGAACTGAACAAGATCCAAATCTTAGTCGATATCTTTCACTATTACATAGGAGAGACTCTTGTGATCATATTGTAGAATGTGGAAATATTTCAAAATTATTACTGTGATGTTGGAGAGATCTGTGGGATTATCCTGCACTGAGTTATAACTCACAGAAAAACAAATAGGACTGTACTTCATATGCCAGAGAGAGAAAAGCCATGTTTAAGAATGTTTCTTTTCATTTCACTGATTTCTGTCAAAAAGAAATAAGGTTTCTACTGAAATGTCATAGTTTGTCTTTATGATTTCTTCAGAAAGAATTGATAAAGGAAACTGGTGGCATAACTTCCAAGAAAGGAGAAACTTATCTTCTATTTTTAACTGTTACCTGGTTCATGAAAAATGTAACTGTCAAGAAAAGGCAATGTGAATTATATTATAAATGGAATTAGATGTCATGAATTTGTGTTTGTATTTTTCTTTTTGAGGATGACATAGCACTGGAGCAAGTTGCTCAGAGAGGCTGTGGAATCTCCTTCTCTGGAGATACTCAAAAACTGCCTGGACACTTTCCTCTGCAACCTGCTCTAGGGAACCTGCTTTAGCAGGAGGGTTGGACTCAATGATCTCCAGAGGTCCCTTCTATCCCCTTCCACTCTGTGATTCTGTGTAAAGGCATTTACAAGACAGATTCACGGTACGGACTACCAATAATTACTATATAATTTATTTACTCATGCAGTAATGTATTTATATAGAACATAAACTGAATAAGTTTCGCTTTTCAAATTTAATAAAATATGCAGTAACATCAGCTACAGAGAAAGGCAGAAAAGAAGCTTACAAAGAAAGAGACTGTCATGTATTTAGTGATCCTCAATGAATTTTTCTTTTATTAACTTGCCCAAGCACTCCTTGAATTCATTTGTCTATGCACACCCACATGCTAGTGATACATAGATTGTTGTCAACCTCTTTTGAACTTGACTCATATTTATACTAACTCCTTCAAGATGGGTTCAGAGTGAGGTCACTATCATTTAATGACTTCTCATTTCACTGGGAAGAATAAGGATATGGCTTCAGTATCAAGTGAATAGCTGTTGATGAGTTCAATATTTTTCAAAAGATATTCAGAGACATTCAATACAGATAGTCACCCTTGACCTGTTTGTCACCCAGAGTGACAAAATCGAGACTGGAAAAAGAGGTATCAACAAAACTATGTTAGAACAATGATCATATTACATAACTTTTCTGCAGATTTTAATCACCAATCTTCCATCAACATTTGCTACATATTTTCTCTTCCATCTATTTTCATACAATCTAGTTTATGAAAATCGTGACATATCGTAATCTAGCTTTAGAAAATTTTTTCCTCTTTTAGAAAAATTTTTAGAAATTTTTTTTCTTCCTTTTTAATAATAATGTTGGCTCCCCCTAAAAGTTATTCCTCTTGTTGATACAGTTATTTGGGTATTGAAAATTACTGCTTCAGAAAAACAATGCAAAATTTTTCAGAAAATGACAGTGAATACTTATTTATAAGAGCTTAAGCAACTGAGAAATTTGTGAGAAAATTATAGTTCCATTTGATGCTATATGAAAAACTCATATTGAGTTGCTGGCTATACTGTTTTAATTAATGTTACTTACTTCAGTGCCAACTTAATGTCCATCTCTTATAAAGCTGTAGCTCCATTATGTTCTCAATTTTGTGTCCAAGAAATGCACATTGGTAAGTTATTCATTACTGTATCGTGCTATCAAAGTTATTTTCCTTATTTCACTCTGACCGCTTAGAAAGGAAACTGTTCTCCATTTCTCCTGCAAGCTCACTTGCAGAATAGTTGGCCTTTGCAGTGAAGATTTAGGATGCACATTCAGAGTTTACACCCTGCGTTTTTCCCCCCAAGACTGTTTGCACCCTACTCTGCTGTACACAAAAGCACAGTATTCTGAAGACTCATGCGCAGTATTCCTATTTAGGCTGAAGCAGCCACATGCCAAGATGTGCTTTAGTAATACTTGATCGCTTTGAAATGCACTTCAACCAGCAGCATTACAAAGTTTTTCAGCAGTCATCCAAGTCCCCAAACAACCTACAGTTAGTTTTCACTGATTCTGAAATTATTCCAGTTTTTTTCTTTCTTACTTGCTAACTGCTTGTCAGAAAAGATATGGTTGAAGCAGAATGTTTGCAATTATTTACAGCTTGAGACAGCTGTTATGTCTCTTGAGTATGTGTCTTCAGGGCAACGGCTCCCATAAATTCTGTATTTTCAGCACCAACTCATCTCAAAAAAGTTCTCTAACAGCAATCCCAATGTTTGAATTAGTGGCCTCTGTATTTACTAAAGGTTCATTAGGGTGTTGAGGGCCTTCCTGTTATAAAGTCTTCTTCCTTTACTGGCTCTCCCTCTACTGTGTTTTAAGCTCCAAATCACCTCTGTCTTAACACAGAACATACCTCTAACAGTATTCACAGCATTCCACTGACTTCCACGTTCCTCAATTTCTGTGCAATTTAACAGTATAAAATCCATACCTACAAGAACTCAGGAAGGGCAAAGAAAAGGAATGTTCTTTTTAAACTCAAATAAGATAACTGGTTTATAGAAAAAACTGACCGCTACCTACAACCTGAACTAAATTTTCTGTTTTCTTATTCTCTTTGAAATGCAAGCGACTGTAATTTTTCCAGTTGCTGTACTTCCTACTTTCAATTCTAGAAATACTAGAATCAGCAGGCTGCAGAATAGGACCCACTTAACTGCAGGCTCTTCAGATTCTGCAGTAACACAAATCATAGCCTCATCTTCTGGTGCAACACTTGCTTCCTTAAGGAGGGAGTACGTAGCACCAAGCCCCACCATAAGTCTCTCAGCTGCACCCTAAAGTGATGTGAAAGCATGGTCTGAATTCCTGGGGCATTCTAACTCACACCATAGTGTTGGAACTCACTGAGACAGACTTTCAGCTGTACAGGATGTCAGGATGATAGCATCGGGTGAGTAATTCAAGTGATAAAGCACTTGAGAAGACGTTCATAGTAATGCCCTAATTACTTTCTGGACATATTTATTTTAGAGGAAAATCAATCCTTGATAAAGTAGAGTTGTGGCGTATAGACACTTATTCAGTCATTAGTCTTTATTCATGTTAATATAATGGCCACGCTATAGTGGTTTGACATGTGTATGAAGAAAACCCATTGGGCAAACTTTGAAGAGGTTACCTTGCTACTTATTGAGAAAGGTAATTCAAGCAAAAGAAAGCAGGCTCCTCCAGATAGCTATGTCGGCATACGTTGCTCAAAACACACCAAGAGAGAAGATAGCTTCAGAAAATCACAACTTCACTAGCTACATATTCCAGTTATTAGTCATTAACATCCACAGAAATGTGAAATGGCTGAAGCGAACAAATGGAAAAAAATAATGCTCAGTTTCCTGAGGCTGACAGATCATTCAGTGCGATTAGTTTAAGCTAAATATCCAAGTTCCAAGAGAAACTACCCAATGACAGGAAAAAGGTAGAATTCTCATTTTAAAAAAATGCTGTCTAATACTATATGCAAAACTTCTAGAAATCTAGATGATCTTTGAGGTCCTTTTCAACCCGGGCCATTCAATGATTCAGTGATTCTCTTCTGCTAGCCTACTTGTTAATGGGGTCTTTTGTTTGGAACTTTACTACTCTATTTATGAACAATTTTCTTTCCTACAATCACTCCTTCTTTTCTAAAATGTATTCACAGCCCAGGGAGAAACAATTCCAGGCATTAAAACCACAGGAAAAGAGTATGTGAAAAATCCAGAAATAAGTCAAAAGTTTTCAAGAATTGCCAGAGAATCATGTTTCTTCAATACAAAAGAAGTAGGATACCAGATTTTTAGAAGCGGCAGTTCTGTTGAAGCTTTGTTCTTCTGCATTGTATCTGCACCACTGCCAAGTCAGCCCACAGTCTGTAATATTTCTTTTCCAAGAAGTCTACTAGATTCTCTGTGAGCGCAGACCAGCACACAGCAGCATGCAAAAGGACAACACGGTAGGCTACTTATTAAGGTGGCACATGAACATCCAACCCCCAACCTGGCTATGTTAGTAACTGTGCCTACCATTGTTTTATGGAAAACAGTGTCACATTTTCTCCTGAAAAAGGCACCAGTGTGACCTCCATGATATTCACCATTCCGTAACTGGAAGGTTGCTAGCTGGTTCATGTTTTAGCAAACTAGCTGTGCACTGGAATAGACTTTAAAAGGGGCCTGGCACCCACTAAGTTTGGAATTGAGGTGTTCTGAATACACAAGCAAAGCACAGAGATTCATCAGTCCCATAAGCAACCAGCTAGAAGCAGAGGGTTTGAATGTATTTATTTTATAAAAAGGGGAATGAAGAAGCAATCAATAATTACTTCCCTATACAGCATGGAAGCTGTTACACACTTTTGTACTGGCAACCTCATAGATCATTACCTGGCACACAGTGACAAACTGCTGATCATTTCCAGCTCCCACCATGATGTAACCATCCTCAGTCTTAAAAGCCTAGAAGAACAAAGGTAGGTGATAAGCAGTGACAAAAATATGAAATATTAGTATAACTTTTAGGTGATATTTTGTAAATAATGTTCAAATGGCTTTCTTAAATTAACATTTCCATCGATAGATTAGTTCTACAAAAGAGGCTCATTGTCAGTGTTCCCAAGATCAAGCTCCTAGAGAAAACAGAAATTCTAGCACTGAGGAATTTTTTATTTTTTTTTAATATGAACTTCATTACAGTGGGCTTATTGACAAATTTTATGTTTAAATCACCTCCAATTAGATTTTCACTAGGGCCAAGAAAATCTCTAACTGGCATTAGCCAAAATTTTTCTACTGCACATCCTCTAAAAACGGATAATGCAAATGGATTCTCCTTTCTTCCACACGTCTCCTTTATTACTGCTGCAGTTATCGCAAGCGCTTGGGAAAACCTCTTTTTGCTATTAATTCAACTTCAGTACAAGAGGACAGCACAGCTCATGCACTAATGGTGACAAGGCCTCGCATTAAGCTCTCACAGAGAACAAAACACATCTTCACTGCCTGATCCAAAGCTGGAACTCTTACAATAAATTTTGGTAAAATAACACACAGGTAAAAGCCCTAGTGTAGAAACAATAATAAACATCTCTCATCAGTGTGGCTGACTCTACTTGACAAACAGAAATATTTCAGTCCAATTTGCAAGCTTTTGCGCAGATACAACTACATCCATGCCAGTAGTCTCTAACCACTTGGCTCAGTCAAAGTTTTCAAATTCTATGTGGAAAATTACATCCACTGAAATGAAAGGAACTGCACGTGGTATTTAGGTTATCATTTGTTTACTTCCTCTACATTTCATTTCCTGAAAAATAGTATCAGTCAGCGATAAAGTTTATGAATGTATTTTTCAGAGATTTAATCTAGCACTTGGATCTAAGATTCATAGCAAATAAAGATGAAATTCAGCAAGCACTGAGACCCAAGCATGCAAAAAAAAAAATCCCACTGACTTGACCCTAGGACAGTAATAGTCTAGAAGTATGCATAATATATACGTACTGCATACTCACACTAAGAAAAGCAGTGAGCAGAGAAAAACTTGGGGAAAAGAATACAAAAAAGAAAGTTGTACATAATTGCATAAACATTTTTTAGATAGATCTATACATGCAGATTTCTGTCTGAAACAGTCATGACAGAGCCTGGTCTAACAATATGTAAGTAACATTTATTTAATTTTTTTAGAATGCATACTTTTTAGTCAGAATAGTTATGAACTGAAGCTGCCAGTATAGCTTTACTACCTTCACTTACCTGGAAGATCTACTTCCTGACCCCCCATGCCCAAATCCCATCTGCCTTTGCTGATGCTCTGAAGTCTAAAAGCAACCACATAAATTTCACACCAATTATGGTGTAAATATTGCACATACCTGTGTGCATATGTAACACAATATAGCTTTTATTGGTATGACCACCTACCACTTCCACTAAACACAAATTACAAATTATTTTACACATTTTTTCATACTTCCAGTCTGGATGTCTATTACAGACTGCAAAACCCACAGTGTACATCATGCACTCATATACAGATCCCATTTTTTCACACACCAAAATATATTCAAACTGGTGATATGGGCAAATCTGAAACAGATAACTATCAGCAGATTCTTTTGAGACTCAATCTATGCAAGAGGGCTGCGATCGCACAATAGCTGCATGCCACCATGAGGTATGCGTCTGCACCGTGGGCTGCCTCATGAGCAGCGGAAGTCACTTGAAATTTCAGGGCCTGGTTATTAGCATTTGGGCTTCAGTGGGTTTGTGGAATGTGTGGGAAAACTGATTATTCTTAATTGCATTGTATGTCTAAAAAGCCAAATCAACAATCATGTAAACCTTACACAACAAGAATGGTATCATAATAAATGCAGCAGTGTCTTTTTCCACGAAGCTTAACTCAAATGTCTTCAGCTGCTATTTCATGCTTCCCACTACAAAACAACTGATAATTTGTCAGTCACTGCTGCTGATAAAGCAGAAATATCCAAACGTTATTAGCACAACATTGGTGCCAACATTTAAGGGTGATAACAATGGTTTTATTCATAACCCATAAATGTACGCACACTACAGGTTACCACAGGTTACTGTCTGGTCACAGAAAGCTTCACAATATTATTATACAAAAGAAAATAAGAGCAAAGTGCAGTCAGGCTTTAATGAGATTTTGTTTTGATAAACTACTGTCTATCACATCAAATTACTTCATATTAGTGCAATAAAAGGCACTATGCATACAAGGCAAAAGTCTTTTTACCCTTCCGCTTTTTCTAAAGAACAAAGTCTTCTGACAAGATTATTAAGAGCATGATCACAATTTAAACTGTGACTCCCGCGTGCTATATATCCTGAGCAATAGGAAATACCCCTGCAGAAGATAGGAAACAAAAACTAGTCTGAAGAGTTTGTTCACATGTACTTTGTGGAAAAGACAGGGGAAGATTGTGCACACAACAGAGGAGTTTTTCGGCATGTTTTGATAGGTTTGGAAAAGAAGATCACCTGAAAATTTGCTTTCAACAATATACATACAGAACAGCATAGTAACACATGTACATCAGTTTTCTTCCTATGAGAACCAAAGTCTTCTGCTTCTCCACAAGAACAGCCACCCCTGTCACTTTGACAGCTCCTTGCAGTCCCAGGCAGCTCAGGTCCCTCCACTGGACTCCTCCCATTGCCTCAGCACAGCAGCCCAGAGGATGCCAGCCCCTGCCCTCCCTTCTTCTTCTTGGTGAAGAAAAGATGTGAGGTCTTAGCAAGGGAGGGGGAGGGAATGAGAAGGATGGGTTCACAGGATGAGCCTGCAGAGAGTTCCTGAAGTTGAGGCTCTCTCAGCCAACAGTAAATTTACAGAAGATTCAGTGCCAACACCTAGGCAGCCATCTGGAGGGAGGTGGACAGGACCCCACACCACTGCAATGGTAGGGGTGGGATCTGGGTCTCCTCCTACACTGCCTGAGAGCAACAGATTGGTGATGGTTCTGCCCTGATGGAGGTTGATCTAATTCCATCGGCTCTCCCTCCACCTCTGCATCCACCTCCATGGGCTCTTCATCACTCTCAGGCAGGCCCACCTGCATCGGCTCAATGGTGTGGAGCCTTCCCATCAGCCTCCTCATCTTGGTAGGTAGGCAATAATCCATCACACCTCCTTGGAAGCAAAAGCAAGCACCTCTGAAGCTCAAAGTTAAATCATAGTTGGCATCTGTTGCTCAGTGACTGGAGTTCTCGACACAGGGTCCCCCTACTTAGAGGGCTCAGAACAAAGGCTGTGAGGTGACTTATGACATCAGAAGGCCATGGCAACAGCATTCTAACAACGTCTCATGGTGATCAAAACATGGCGGTGTTGGGAGTTGGGGCCTACAGCCTGAGAGTCCCAGTTTTGAAGGAGGAAGGGTGGGGGTGCTTGAGGACCACTTTCCTGGGGATGGCTCCCCCGTGTCATTTTGCATGCTGAAGGGAATGGCTTCCCTTGGGCACAGGGAACTGCAGGGGCTCCAGCTACCTCTTCATCTCACGAGTGGGATCCTTTCTATGAGAGGGTGGAAGGAGTGTCCCAGGAGGGTCAGGGGCATCTCCACTATCCCCTGCAGCTGTCTACAATTGGAGCCACTTGTATGTGGAGCAGATACAGTCATTGGATCAGAATCAGTTGCAAAGGCAAGTGAAGGGCTGAGCGTCAATTAATCCATCAGACTGGGTACGGCTGACAGGCAGCTCTACAGCTTCCACAACTGAACAACTGAATAACAGATTCCATAACTGAATGATTCCATAACTGACTTCAAATTGTTCAGGAGACTGGTAGGGAAGATCCCTTGGGATTCAGTCCTGGAGGGTAAAGGGGTCCAGGAAGGCTGGTTGCTCCTCAAGAAGGAAGTCCTGAAGGCGCAGGAACAGGCTGTCCCCCGCAAGATGAGCCAGCAGGGAAGGAGACCGGCGTGGATGAACATGGAGCTTTTCCTGAGGCTCCAGGAGAAAAAGAGAATCTATCTCCTGTGGAAGAAGGGACTGGCAACTCGGGGAGAGTACAAAGAGGTTGTTAGGATGTGCAGGGAGAAAATTAGAAAGGCAAAGGCCCAGCTCAAACTCAGCTTGGCTGCTGGGATAAAAGGGAACAAGAAACTCTTTTACAAATATATTAACAGTAAGAGGAGGACCAAGGAGAATCTCCATTCTTTACTGGACGTGGCTGGGAATGTGGCCACTGAGGACAATAAAAAGGCTGAGGTTCTCAATGCCTTATTTACATCTGTCTTTAAAAGTCAGACCAGTTATGCTCAGAGTACTCTACTCTCTGACCTGGAAGTCTCGGATGGGGAGTGGAATAAACCCCCCACGATTCAGGAGGAAACGGTCAGAGACCTACTACTCCACCTGGACTGCCACAAGTCCATGGGGCCGGACGAGATCCATCCAAGAGTACTGAGGGAGCTAGTGGAGGAGATAGCCAAGTCGCTTTCCATCATCTATCGTCATTCCTGGTCAACTGGAGAGGTCCCAGAAGACTGGAGACTTGCCAATGTGATTCCCATCTACAACAAGGGTCGTAAGGAGGATCTGGGGAACTACAGGCCTGTCAGCCTGACCTCAGTGCCAGGGAAGGTGATGGAGCAGATTGTCCTGAGGGAGATCACGCGGCATCTGCAGGACATCCAGGGGATCAGGCCCAGCCAGCATGGGTTTGTGAAGGGCAGGTCCTGCTTGACCAACCTGATCTCCTTCTATGATCGAGTGACCCGTCTGGTGGATGAGGGAAAGGCTGTTGATGTGGTCTACCTAGACTTCAGCAAAGCCTTTGACACTATCTCCCACAGTATTCTCCTGGAGAAACTGGCAGCCCGTGGCTTGGACAGGTACACTCTTTGCTGGGTAAGAAGCTGGCTGGAGGGCTGGACCCAGACAGTGGTGGTGAATGGAGTTAAATCCAGCTGGCGACTGGTCATGAGTAGTGTTCCCCAGGGGCCGGTGCTGGGGCCTGTCCTTTTCAATATCTTTATTGATGACCTGGATGAGGGCACTGAGAGCACCCTCGGTAAGTTTGCAGACGACACCAAGCTGGCAGGAAGTGTCAATCTGCCTGTGGGCAGCAAGGCCCTACGGAGAGATCTGGACAGGCTGGATCTCTGGGCTGAAGCCAATGGGATGAGGTTCAACAAGACCAAGTGCTGGGTCCTGCACTTTGGCCACAACAACCCTAGGCAATGCTACAGACTTGGGGCAGAGTGGCTGGAAGACTGTGTAGAGGAAATGGACCTGGGAGTATTGGTTGATACTCGGCTGAGCATGAGCCAGCAGTGTGCCCAGATGGCCAAGAAGGCCAATGGCATCCTGGCTTGTATCAGAAATAGTGTTGCCAGTAGGAGTAGGGAAGTCATTGTCCCTCTGTACTCAGCCCTGTTGAAGCCCCACCTCGAGTACTGTGTCCAGTTTTGGACCCCTCACTGCAATTGAGGCCCTGGAGCGTGTTCAGAGGAGGGCAATGAAGCCAGTGAGGGATCTGGAGCACAGGTCTTATGAGGAGCAGCTGAGGGAGCTGGGATTGTTCAGTCTGGAGAAGAGGAGGCTCAGGGGAGACCTTATCACTCTCTATAACTACTTGAAGGGAGGTTGTAGTGAGCTGGGGGTCGGCCTCTTCTCTCTTGTAACTAGTGACAGGACGAGGGGGAATAGCCTCAAGTTGTGCCAGGGGAGATTTAGGCTGGACATTAGGAAATACTACTTTTCTGAAAGAGTGGTCAGGCTCTGGAATGGGCTGCCCAGGGAGGTGGTTGAGTCACCGTCCCTGGAGGTGTTCAAGAAACATTTAGATATAGCGTTGGGAGACATAGTTTAGTGGGGTTATTGGTGGTAGGTGGATGGTTGGACTAGGTGATCTTGTAGGTCTTTTCCAACCTAGCTAATTCTATGATTCTATGATTCTATGAAGACATGGAGATTAATCCTTGGTAAAATATCAGAGCCCTGAGAGATCATAGCCAGCTTGTTCTGCTACCTGAACTAATTTGCCCAAACAGGTGGATAATGTGCACAGTGGTACCTCCAAAGATGATTTTGGTCCTATCTATATCCTCTGTAACGAAAAAATATAAAAATCACATTCCTAGATCAGTGGATATCTGTGCACACTCCTCTGCAAGCTACATACAACCTACTATGTGTATCAATTTTTTGTTTCTTCTTGCAAAATGGTTTATAACAAGTCTTAAAAAGCTGTGATTTAGTTGAATTTCAAAACAACTTGCCTTGTGTGCAGACCTCATTTTTTAAATCTTTTCAGCAGTATCCCTAAAGACCATAGTGAATGTCAACAATAGAGAAATAGTGAATTCTCAGTTT
This sequence comes from Numida meleagris, assembly GCF_002078875.1. Classification (NCBI taxonomy): domain Eukaryota; kingdom Metazoa; phylum Chordata; class Aves; order Galliformes; family Numididae; genus Numida; species Numida meleagris. The sequence continues at coordinate 50,247,524 of NC_034410.1, read as the reverse complement.
TGAGCGAGGGAAGAAAGATCATTTTTTCATAAGAAATGAAAATACAAAGCACAGAGATATAGAAAGATATTCAAATGTTACTGCAAATGGCATGAGCTATGCAGCTTGCCTAGTGATTTCAAATAATTGAGTATAATGATGTCCGATCATGTGGCCATCAGGTATGAGCCAGGATGCGAAACTAAGAAGGCTGACAGGATCTGAGGTTAAAGAATGTTTTAAAGTAAGTGGAGATTAATGAAGGTCCACTGGGGTTCTCTCACGATGCCTGTGCGGGATGTTCTCACTCATGCAAGTCCATCTGCATACTTGTTTTAGCATTTCTGCACACCTCTAGACTAGTATCAGCATATTGTTAAACTCGTTAGCCACATGGAGAAAAAGAGAATGCTTGGGAAGATGTCATGGTTTTATGATTTTTGGTTATCGATATTCCACATCATAGCATCATATAGTGTACTGGGAGTTAAAGAGTTAATGCTCCAATTGGATCGTGGATAGTTCCGGGTACCTGCTTCTCAGAAGAGGAGAACTACTACATTCCCCAGGGGACTTTGCGACCCCGTTACCATTTTCCGGTCAGAGGAAAAGATAAAAACTCACATATCACGAGACCTGTTTGTCTTTCCTCCCGTCTCTCGTCCCGGCAGCATCTCACTCCCCAGCCGTCTCATTGTCAGTATTAGAGTAAGGCCTACTTTAATTTTGGACACTCTCTCTAATTGTATTAGATTTATCAGCTTAAATTGTAATTACATTGTATTATAGTGTGTTATTTTGCATTCCAATATCTTATTTAGTAAATTAATTTGTTTCTCCTCAGATCGTTGCCACTGTTTTGTTCTCAGGCTCATCTCCTTACCCTTTTTTCCCTTTTCCCTTTCCCAGGGCATGAGTCCGTGGGTCCCCCATCCCATTCGTCAAGGAACCGGGCCAAACACCCGTAAACCGTTGACAGAAGAAATATGCACTAAGAGATTGTAATGGCTTTAGATTCCAGTGTTAGCTTGGTCTCAGAGTTCTGTGTGCCATAAACAATGACTTCACTTAAAAATATTTCTACCTCACTTTTTTGGGTTTTTTTTTGTAACCACTGATGCAAATGTAAACACCTCCTGAACATACTAGCATCATAAAGGTACAACTAGAAGAGTGAACTCAGAATCATAGAATCATATAGGCTGGGCAAGATCATCAAGTCCAACCATCAACCTGACCTGCCATGTCGCATCACTACGGCATGTTCCTTAGTGCCATATCCAGACTTCTCTTAAATACCTCCAGAAACAGAGACTCCACCACTGCCATGCGCAGCCTTTTGAAATGCTTGACCAGTGTCCCCATGAAGAAATTCTTCCCAATAACCAATTAAACTTCCCCTTGTATAACCTGACACCACTGCCTCACATCTTATCACTCATCTGGAAAAAAGAGACTAACATCCCCCTCGCTGCAATCTCCTTCCAAAATATTCATAGAGAGAGATAAGGTCTCTCTCATCCTTTTCCAACCCCATTTCCCTCAACTCTTCCTCATAATCCTTATTTCCCAGTCTCTTTACAAGTTTTATTGCTCTTTTCTGCACGTGCTCAAGCAACTCGATATTCTTCTTGTATTGTGGGGCCCAAAACTGAACACAGTGTTTGAAGTACAGTCTCACTAGTGCCATGTAAATGGTGGCAATCAATTCCCCAGTTGTGCCAGACACACTGTTTCTGATGCAGATCAGGATGCCTTTGGCCTTCTTGGCCACCTGGGAACTCCGGTGGCTCATGTTCAGCTGGCTGTCACCCCGCACTCCCAGGTCCCTTTCTGGCCAGCAACTTTCCAGCCCCTCTTCTCCATGCCTATACTGCACCATGGGGTTGCTATAAGCCAAGTGCAGCACCCCACATTTAGTCGTATTATTGTGATTGGAGTCACCTCATTGATACAGCCTATCCATGCCCCTCTACAGAGCCCTCACTCACATCAACAACCCTGCCCAGTGTGGTGGTTTCTGCAAACCAGAAAAAGCTAAAACAATATTTTCAATCAGAGCTTTGAAACTTAGAAACTCACCAATGCTTTAAAAAAAGATTAATTCTCATACACTACTCTTTCCTCCTCTCTCCACCTTCCAATTTGCAGCAGTCTCTGCTCATGAATAGAATCAATGAATTCATACTCAGCAAAACACTTTGGGACAGTGCAAAGGTCTCCATTTACATGCTTAAATATTCCCCTGCTATCAGGGGGTGTGATCACAGAGAAAAACCTGTCTCTTGCAGTCTTGGAACCACAAAGAAATTACTATGTTGCTTTTAATTTATTGTATAATTTGTCTTCAATTACACTTTGAAGTTTCCAGCATAACATTCAATTCAACATGGAGGTCATTTAAGGACAAGTATTCTCTAGTCTTAAGGCAGATTAAAGACAATTAAGAAGGTGATGTGTTCAGAACCTTTCTGACCTGTACAGACTCTCTTCTTATGCCAGCCAAATGTATCTACAGCATACACTGATTTTTTGTCACTTTCCATCCCTATGAAACACTGGTTCACAAATTCTAAAAAGCAGGAGATCCTCAGGTTTGTTTGGGATCCATAATGGTTACATTCCTTCCAGATGGGATTATCCTGGCACATTATTTCTCTGCCTTTACACATTGGTTTGAAAAAACAAAAACATCAGCTGTGCTGCAGTACCACTGGATTCCCCTTAAGCTTTTTTCTTTTGAATGAAGGGCAAAATCTTATTAAAACTTAATATTTAATTATACTATAACAAATGGGAACAAGACCAAGAAGTTTGGTCAGAGGTAGTTCTGAGCAAGACATAAATCATACAGACCACACACTTTGAAACTATTTGCCTACTTTGCACTCTCTTCCAGTGAAAGCAAACAGTGAAAATAAAAAATGTAAATTTCATGGACTGTAGTAATGCATGTTGAATGCTCCCACTGAGCAAATTGAAGACAGGCATTCCAAACAAAGAATTCCCTTTTTTCCTGTTTTTTTTCAGTCCACACTACTCAACTCTCTCCACTATCATGGCAAAGGATGTACGAAGCTTCACCTTTACAGCTACAAGTCTACCAGGCAGATCAGTATTAATTATGACTGCAACAATTCAACTGCAGAGAATTAAGTCTGACTGGGAGCCATGAGGTGGGAAAGGTTTGTTGTGTACTGGGACTGATGGAAAGCCAAATGCCTTGAGCCCAGCTGATCCAATAGCAAAGCCAATGAGAACCATTAAACGTAGTCTGTGGCAACTTGCAGAAAGGGGCATCAGTATTCGGCGATACAGTGTCTTGGCACTCACTCAGGAAGCAGGACAGCCTGGTTCTGCTCTCCAGACTATGTCAGCTTCCTATCTCATTGATGTCTAATGTGAGAAGCATAAACTGCTGGAAACAAATGCTACAACAAAGGCCTTTCCATTCCAGGCTCAGTGTCCTAACCACTATATCGGAGACAGGACTCTTCTCAATTGCTTCTTTTCTAGACATATAATTTCCGCATTGTTGACTTCCATATGAAATAGATGCAATACATAGATTTGTAATCCAAATGTATCATTTGGGTGTACTATTTACTCAAAGGACTTATATAGCTGTTACTTCATATTCACTAGCATATTGAAAGTTAACTTTTGATTGCATGCATTTGCTTTTACAGATGAAAGACTTTTCTCCCAATCACCTCAAAATAAAACAAACAAACATAAAATACAATAAAGCAAGACAATGTGGTTTCCTACTACAAACATGAGGTAGAAAAAAAACCCACATGCTGCAAGAAAATGCAACACTTTCCTTAGTTTTCCAACCTGAATGCAATATACGTCTACCCTCACCACTCAAAAATCCATATAAAAACTCCTGGAAGAGCAGTATACAGCTTTAAAGAAAAAACTTGCCACCTTCACAAATTTCTAGATTATTAAATACTTAATCTATACCTTGATTAAAAACATCTCTGAGACTGTAAACTGGCATTAAAACCATTCTTTGCTGTTGAAAAATAAAATATCAGGCACAGAATCACATCCTCCATTGCCACATTAGTTTTCCATTAACTTCTCAACAATGGAATCACACACACACAGATGCACACACAAAATAAATAAACTTTAATTGCAGTATCGCACTGGAGCCAGTATAATTAATGTTGTGTCAGCATTTCCATTTAAGCCACTAGTTTCAAGAGTTTTATAGCACAGCCATAAAAATTCAGTTAGGTCGAAATTAAGTAAACAAGGTCTTATACAGCAAGCAACATTTAAGTATATATATAGACAGCAGCCACTTACTACTTATATGGTAGTTAAAATAGACGCTTACTGATTTTAAAGGGCACTACAGAGCTATTTTTTAAGTAATATTTTTCTCAACATTTGTAATAATCTCTCAAAAGCCTGAATCCAAGCTATGTTTCCTTACTCTTTTCCCTTCTCACACAATACTTCACACAATTTTAAGATTGCAGGCTGTTTTGTTGTTGTTGTTGTTTCACTCTTAAATTAAAGAATGCAATGAAAACATTTCTTTTGAAAAGCAACACATATGAACACAGTCTGATCCTGACACAGGCCTTCAGGCATAACTGAAGTAGAAATGATAAATATTTCTTGTACCTTCCAAAAATCAAAAGATATAGCTGTGTGGAAAATATGAGTAGCCAAAAAGGAGGTTTTAAGAGTACTATTTAGAACGTAATTCTAAACAAGATCCTAATTCTGCTTTCAGTAGAAACCATGAGAGCAAGATTTGTCTCATTATTTTTGTCCCTCTTCCCTCCCCGCTCTTTGGCTTTAAGTGATATTGTGGTACATTTTCCAAAGGTCATCTCTGTATACTGACTGCCTTTTTGGTAACCCAGAATGAGGCCATTAGCCTGGCATTTTGAGCTGCAAACAGATGACGCAGTGCAAGCAAATGAACACTCACAGGATGGGCAGCCAGTGCCATTAACTTAACAGTCCTTATAACGTCATGTCCTTCTGCAAAGGAGGCTCACTAAAAAAGCTGAGCTGAATATTTTGTGGGCTTGTCTGACAACAGACCAGCCAAGAATAGCAAAGGATCAAACTATCACTGATGCTGGTGAGAATCAGCACTGACACCAGTCAGGACTTAACAATCACAGTGCGGCTGAACTGGTGGGGCTTCACAGCTTGGCACTTCCACAACTTAAAATAAACAGAACTTGTAAGTGAAATCTGTCATTTAGCTGCAGAACAGGGTGGGAACAGACAGAGAAACAACACTTCATTTCCACAATCTGCCTTTGCCCTATTTTGGAGATTTTTTTCAATTCATCTATCAAACAGTGCATGGTCCTACATTCTACTCAGTAGGCACAGTATGGTGAACTAAGAATGGATTTCAAATACTTCAGTCATGACTCTTCAGTTTACTTGATCTGAGGTTTTAAGTCAGACTAACTAGGGTTTATTGCTTGTAGTTTGTTTAGGTTCAAAAAGCTACTTTATCTCTAATCAAGGGTTTAGAAATTGCAATGGTCACACGTCGAGGATGCACGCTACTTTTAGTCCTGAATTTATGCCAGAAAAGCACTGACAGACCATAGGAATAATGCTAGTAAGATCAATTTAAAAAGAAAAAACAATAATAATCATGCTTGATGAGTAGAACATTTACATGTTTAAGTCAGAAGTCCTTTTCCTCTTAATCTCCCTAAACATTTACAACAGCCTTCCTCAGGACCATAAAACTCAGTCTCCAGCTCTTCTCTAATACTCTTTTATTGTTCCCCACAAGTCTCAAAAATACTGACATCTTAAATCACAGTACTGTAATTTCAATCATTATCTACCTCAAATTCAGCATTACTTCAATTGTTATAGTTGGAAATCTCCACAGTTATACATTTAGATGTTATACCTTTTGTCAACTTAATACTGTACCAATCAATATTTAACTGGTCTATATTTAAATACAACTAGTTCCAATCCTACTGCCATGGGCAGGGTTCCTGACCACTACATCAGGCTGCCTAGGGCCCCATCCAACCTGGTCTTGAATGTCTCCAGAGATGGGGAAGTTCTCTGGGCAGTCTGTTCCAGTGTCTCAGCACTCCCTGAGTAAAGAATTTTTGCCTAACATCTAATTTAAGTCTACCTTCTTTTAATTTAAAGCCGTTCCTCCCTGTCCTATCACTATCAGGCCATGTAAAAAGTCAGTCTCTCTCCTGCTTTTAACCTCCCTTCAAGTACTGGAAGGCCACAGCAAGGTCTCCCCGCAGCCTTCTCTTCTCCAAGCTAAACAAGCCCAAATCCCTCAATCTCTCTTCACAGGAGAGCTGCTCCAGCCCTCTGATCATGTCTGTGGCCCTCCTCTGGACCCTCTCCAAAAACTCCACATCTTTCTTGTGCTGGGGGCCCCAAGCCTGGATGCAGTACTGCAGATGAGGCCTGACAAGAGCAGAGTGGGGGGGGATAATCACCTCCCTCTCCCTGCTGGCCACCCTCTCTCTTCTGACGCAGCCCAGGATACTCTTGGGCTTCTGGGCTGCAAGCACATGCTGCTGGCTCATAGAATCATAGAATCCTCATGTCCAGCTTTTCATCCATCAGGACCTCCAAGTCCTTCTGTGCACGGCTACTCTCACTGAATTCTTCTCCCAGCCTATAAACATATCTGGGATTGCCCCAACTTAAGTGCAACACCTTGCACTTGGCCTTGTTGAACCTTATTGACTTCATGCTGGCTCACTCTTCAGGCTTGTCCAGATCCATTTGGATGGCATCCCTTCCTTCTGTTCTATAATTGCACTACTCAGCTTAGTATCATCAGCAAACTTGCTGAAGGCACACTCAATCCCACTATCTATCCTGAAGAGCACCAGGCCCAAGACAGATCCCTGGGGGACACCACTCGTCAGTGACCTCCACCTGGACATAGAGATGTTGACCAAAACCCTCTGGCTGTGGGCATTCAACCAATTCTTTACCCACTGAATAGTTCACCCTTCAAATCCATGTCTCTCCAATTTGGAGATAAGAATGTGGTGTGGGACCATATTAAAGGCCTTGAGAAATCCAGATAGATCTTTTTTTTTTTTTTTTTTTTTTAACAAAGACCTTTGCATCTATGGTTTGTACAATGCTTTTAGATAATAGCTATCCTTCACAAAAGAATTTTTTCTAGAGAATCAGCACAGCATAAGTACGCTTCTCTCACCATGGACTAAAATCTACATCGGGTTTTTATCAACACAACTCCATTTCCTTGCACTCCCCATCCCAAAAACTGATTGAGATATCAATGCTTGTAGAACTGTGGAGAAGGCAAATGAGAAGTAGGGAAATAGGGAGGAAATGTAGAAAATCCCGTCTTTCAGAAAATATCCCACTTTTTTTCACTCCAGGCATAAAAGTTAAAAAAAAAAAAAAACTGTGTCAGTCTTCAATCACAGGTGTCTCATGCTGTTCTTTAACAAGAAAGCTTGATTCTTATTAATTGCTAGGTTTATTTCAAGGCTTTCATCTTGAGTTATGCTGTCACAAATTTTGAGGAGCTCTGCACAACTTCTGTTTCTCTGAGATGTCATGAAAAAGAGAGGGTGTGAACACCAAAATGATGATTCTGATCTCAGCATACTAAAAAAGGAGCCTGGGTTTATGTAGGGCAGGATCCTGACTCTGAAGATTAGTTGGTGCCACAGAGGCTGATTTTGTTGGTATGACCAGCTGGTTTACTTCCCCTGCCAACCTAAGCCCTTGTCTTTCACATTCATAAATAAATGGACAACCGTAGTTGCAACTTAAAAGGTTAAGAATCATGCCTATATTTGTCTTTGTCAAACACCATGGCATTAGGAAGACCAATTATGCAAAGTTACTGCATTTTTGCCATAGATAATTGCTAAATGTTATCCAACACTGCACCAGCATTGCCTCCCTCATTAACATACACTGCTTCCACTACAGAAACAGGAGCAAACAGGGAGAAGAGGTGAAGGGATCTGTAGGTTTATAAGGGCACTATTCCTTCCCCACTAGGGTGCTCATGAGATTGTTAGGATGTTTTACAGCTTCCTTTATAATGCTACCAGAAAGTTATACATGGAGAGGAGTAACAAAATTCATTGCAATGGCCATATTCATTGAGACAACCAGTGACTGTTCTCAGTAACAGGGGGATACTGGTTCACCCAATTTCCTTCCAATATACTCTTACTTTCATAGTTACAAAGCTTGATCATTTTGTTAGATATTGACAAAGCTGTGCTTAGAAATGGGAAAGACTGCTAAAGTTACACAGGTATGCATTCCAGTTTTCACATCATGTTATGTACTGAAGCATAAGACATTTTAGACAAAGACTGCATTTCTTCAGCTACTTGAGTTCTGTTTTTTTTCTTTTCAAAATCTGCACAAGTTAAAACAAAATACACCAAGTGACCAAGCAACCTTAAGCTGCCATAAAATCCAGCTTCAAATTCATCACAGGTACAATTCAACACCACCTGCCATAGAGAACATGAAGTCAACTAAAATGAGTGAGTCACTTTGTTATCAACAGCCTATAGCTTCCAAAAACAAATGGAATTTCCAGAGAACAAGATTTGTATTTTTTTCATATATAAGGAAAACCCTTATATAAAACAGGAGGGTAGTATAGTCTTTCCCTCTCCACACAAAAAGCCCATTCAAAACATTTTTGATTGTAAAGCTGGATAAATAGGAAAAATTACAGAAAGACTATAGTGGCATATGATTGGCTATCCTAAGTGTTATGGGCAGTTCAAGATTTAAACTAGATAATCTGTGTACCTCTTCAAGAGATTCTGCAGTAACAGAGGTTGACGCAGGCTAACTGCCTTTGCATCTGTTCAGTTTGTGAACAGACTGCAGAGTGTGAACTGAGACACATCTTCCTAAACTGAAGCAAGTGCACTGATACTGGCAAATAAGTATACAAATTGAATATTTTGCTAATAGTACCCATGCTGGTACCTAAGGCTATTTGGATTATGCCTTCTTGGACAGCACTGTACCTCCATTTGTAAAGCAGCAGTCATCCCCTACTTTGATGCATTTGAAAACATGCTGCCAGTCTGCAACTCACTTTAGTCATCAACTCAGGGAACAAGGAGAAAGAATTCATGACAACCATGATTTCAGTTGATTTTCTATATTTACACTGCTACATTGCCACCTACAAAATGCAGTCTGCAAAAAGACTGACAGCTTAAGAAGACAATGACTTGTTCTCCCTTTCCCTTTTCCCATCAGCTAGAGGGATGCAAACTGTTGTTTAAATTATTTTTTTTTAAAGAGAATTATATCAGGATTATCTCTAAGTAACACATTCTTCCCCTCAATCCCTCTTCATGGACTTTTTATCCAGACAACTTGAGCTTGCCTAACTGGCAAGTGCTGTCCTTTCTGAATAGAGACTGCAAATTTTTTGTTTTAACAGACCTTTCAGACTCTCACTTCAAGAGCTAGATACTATTTCAGAGAAGTCAGCATTTCTCAGTCTTCCAGATTTGAAGCAATCACAGAAATACATAATTCCACACGCTCAGTAAATACTGCCCTTACCTGTAAGTAGCCCTTCTAAAAAGGACTTAGGGATCCTGGTTGATGAAAAACTGAACATGAGCCAGCAGTGTGCGCTTACAGCCCAGAAGGCTAACTATATCATGGGCTGCATTAAAAAAAGGGTGGCCAGCAGGGAGAGGGAGGTGACTGACCCTCTCTATTCTGCCCTCATGAGGCCCCATCTGAAGTACTGCATCCAAGTCTGAGGCCCCCATAACAAGAAAGATGTGGAGCTTTTGGAGAGGGTCCAGAGGAGAGCCACAAAGATGATCCAAGGGCTGGAGCATCTTTCCTATGAAGAAAGGCTGAGGGAGCTGGGCTTGTTTAGCTTGGAAAAGAGAAGGCTGTGGGAAGATCACATTGAGGCTTTCCAGTATTTAAAGAGAGTTTAAAAACATGAGGGAAATCAACTTTCTACACAGGTAGATAATGATAGGACAAGGTGGAATGGTTTCAAAATAAAGGAAGGGAGATTCAGATTGAGTATCAGGGGGAAGTTTCTTACTGAGAGAGTGGTGAGGTGCTGGAACAGGCTGCCCAGAGAGGTTGTGGATACCCCATCCCTGGAGGTGTTCAAGGCCAGGTTCAATGGGGCACTGGGCAATGTAATCTAGTACTTGATCTAGTGGCTGGCAACTCTGCCTGTGGCACTGGGGTTGGAATGTGATGATCTTTGAGATCTGTTCCAACCCAAGCCATTCTATGATTCTGTGATTCCTTAAATACTAGATACGCACATATGCAGTAAGCTTTTAATAAAGTGTCTTCCTTTCCAGAGAAGAAGCCATGTCAGATGTGCAAGAAGGTAAACAGGGATACTGCAGCTATTCAGCCTGCATCAGCTCTCTCCATATCTCCACATCTCCACAGGAGACCTGGGCAAAGCATGCTGCTTGCTTCTTGGGGCAACAAATTACTCTTTAAATGCTTTTGCAATGGCATTTGATGCCCAGGATTTCCTGCTTTTCCCAAAATCAGAGTTCTATTCATGCCAACAGCTGGATAAGATCATCAAGTGCTGAATTCATGCCTTGCTACTGGCTGGAACAAAAGCCATATAAGTTCTTTAGTTACTTGAGTTAAAAACATTTTTGTGCAGTGGTCTGAGGATGAAGTTTTCCCACAATACATTGCAGAAAAATCCATAGAGTGATGTAATTTAGTAAAATACCTGTAAGAGCTGTCTGTGATAATCCATTGCCAGAGTATAGACAGTGCTTTGGACTGATTTGAGCATGAATTTACAAGATGGATTCTTGTACTTGGTCTTAGAAAAGTAGGTGCTATGCAGTGGGAAAAAATATAGTATCATGCAGAAAACTTGGCTGAAAAAAAAAGCAACAGACAGAGCAGCTGAAAAAAAAAGATACTGTCGCAAGTAGTTCTGTCACAACAGCAGAGAAGTAAATACCGTAATATGAACAGAAGACGCTGCATCAGAAATTCAGAGGAAAATCCCTAGTCTTGGAACTTGCAATCTCATGTTCAGACAGGGAAAATCAATGGTCTCATATGTCTGTGAGGAAGTATTTGAGGAATCCAAGGAGGGACACCAAGATGGAAAAGGCAGCAGTTTCCCTTCACTAAGAGACAATCACAATCAATACTTCACTACAGAGACTACAGGAGAACTATAATAGTGAAGGAGTTGCCAAATAAATCCCCAGCTATGGAACTCCTACAGTCAGCAATTCTCTAAAGCAGTATCTTGATGGTTGTATTGTATTGTGGATCTACCACAGCACTATCATTCTACATAACTATTCTCCCTGCCACTCTATATAACATTATCATTCATATTCACCAAACTTTTTTTCTCTGCCTAGCTCAAGACTTTTCTTTTTCATGTGTAAACATTTTCAGTGATATTCTCACTTACACTGAGATGCAAAAGATTTATTACTGAACACTTCAGTTCCCTTGTCTCATGGGCTGTAATTTTTCAGACTGTGGGTCAGGGACCTTTCCATTTCACTGCAGCACTCAAGAGACTAGTTTATCTGGAATGTGTATTTCCCATATCTTCAGTTATTTCTATTCAGAGAAAATTTAAACGACCATTCAAAATTGGCTAGAGCTCCACCTGTTGTGAAAAAAAAACAAAAAGTTACATGATTTTAGACTTGTCTCCTTACCTCCCACTTTGTCCAGTGCATGTCTCCAAATCTCAAAGACAGAAAGGATGCAACTGACTTAAACACCCTTGTTCAGGTTTCTTCCTGCCACTGAATGAACCAAAATACCTCTGAGAAAATCACAGCATCGTTCTTTCAAGTCAGCTTCACCTTATCAGATACCAGATTCTACTGCTGACTGTTGGCAGGTCATCTCTGGCTTCTGAATTGCTAAATACTGAAGATTGATAAAGAATTGCTGATCTTTCCCTTTAGAATCCCTGCAGCAATATCCTCAGGCTAAAATTTCCAGATAGGATTTGAGGTAATTGCCATTTCACTGCCTTTTGCTTTATCACTCTGTCATCCTACGGAGTAGGATCTTACAGTGCTTCTGCTATCCTCATTTCCAAGAATGAGGGGAAACTGAAGTCTTTTAAGAAAAGTAGAACCAGAAATTCAATTATCTATGGATTTTTATAAAGCTCTGTAATGCTTTCATTATTCTGTGTTAATAGTACTAATAACTACTTCCTTTACCAGTTAAGTTTTTGAGTTGTTTGATGGTTTTAGGGTTTTTTTGTTTTGTTTTGTTTTGTTTTTAATCAAGTTTGTGTAGAATTATACCTATTATAACATACCTAGAATTTTTACAAATCCTTGAAATCCAAGCATGACAATGGCTTCTCTTCATAATTACCCGTTTCCATTTTAAGAGAATGTTGCATAGCAGAGTTTTAAGGACAACTTTTGAAAAAGAATACTATTTATCAGGATTTGTTTTATTTCAATTGGCAAGAAAACATAAAGAAAACAATTACGACTGTTCAAAAAAGTCTATTCACCAAACAAAGGCAAGTATTAAAATAAAATTATTGTTCTGTTTTCTGCTGCTAAGAGCTGTGTAACTCATCGGTCAGGATCAAGCCACCAATGTCTACTCACAAAAGGGTACAGTTATGTAAAATTAAGGCTGGCACTGCCTTATGCCCAGATACTTGAGGTTTGGATTCTTAGCTCTGAATTTCCTTCCTTTTATCATCTTAAGCCGGAGAACAATAGAGTACATTAAAATATAAAAGTATTTAAATCTTGTCTACTGTGAATTTCCTTGGCCTTTTCTTTCCAGTGTTTACATTCAATGCTACAGCCCTGACTGATGCCACAAAGTAACACATCACCCAAATCTTGCTGTTTGCCACATATGCTATGTTATCATTCAAGGCTGAATGAACCATTTTTTTTTTCCCATGGAATGATAACAAAGTGGATTTTTTTAATGTCATTCACATGTCTCTATCAGATTGCATAGCATAAAACTGTTTATGATTAAAAACTGCAAGATTATTTTTCCCCAAACTTGTTCTAAATTGTTTTCAAATGGAAAGATAAAAAGATATCTGGAAAGAACCTTCCTCAGCATTACCAACCCCTTTGTTCTTCTCATTTTATAAAGATTACATGACTGAAATACTAGTGCACATGCACTAGATTCTCTTCAGTCACTGCAAACTAGTTTGGCTTTAACGTCAACAATAAAAAGACACCATTTTATAAATTAAAACCAACTTACATATGCTAAGTAAGTCCTCAATCTTGTGTTTTCTTTTTTATAACAATACTGGTGAATTAAGATATAGGAACATGCAAAAGAAAACTATGAAAAAGATGAATAAAGACATAAAATAAAATAATTAGTTATTAGTGAGAAATTCTACATCACAGAAAGTTTTAAACCGTTACATTTTCCAGAGGAACCTGAACAAGGCCGTTACCTTATATAAAATAAGGGAGTTGGACAGCACACTCTCTGGTCTGTGGGACTTCAGCAGCAGAGCCAAATGTACCAGAAAACTTAACATAGCTCTAGGTGCACCCAACAGAACCAACAGTATCTATAATTCAGCTACATGGATGTGAGTTATACTCAGTGCTTCTGGGAATTCACAATAGGAAGTACAATAAAGAAGCAGAAATTAGGAGAATATATTTTGTTACTTTTAAACAGGGTTGGACTTTCCCCCAATTTAATCTTTAATTTTTCCTAATTTTGTCTCTGTTGTTTTTTTTGTTTGTTTTTTTTTTGTTTTTTGCCCCAATTGTCTTTTACTAGATTTCATTAACATTTTCTGGCAAGCTAGAGAGTCCATACAGATGCCACAGCGTTGTATATTCCTCCTATTTTTAGATTTTTTTTCCACATATCAGTAGATTTTTTTTATTTATTGCTCACAATTCCTAACGTTTGAAGTGAAAGCATTAATATTCCATAGAAGAAATAGTAAAAGAAGAACACAGCATTGCTGCACAGAACATATGTATGTCCTTTAAATTTCTAAGTCCCATATATCTATGCTGCGTGAAGAATAGGCTGCTGTGCAAAACAATCCATATAATCCAATTCTATTGTATTTGCACTCTTCATGGAAATACAGACTTTCTAATCAGAATGAACTTCACACTCTCTCATTTAATAATTACACATCTTGCCCTCAGCTTTCTTTTCAATACACAAAAGAACACATTCATTCCAGTTTGCTTTCAATAATGCATAATACCATTGTGCAATGTGAAAAACATTGTAATTTTTCTTTAAGTGACTATTTCTGGTGGAAGCTAAATGTAGTGTTAAAATCAAAGTATGCTTCCTCTCTACAGAAGAGATTTCAGAAAAGGAAAGTCTTCCCACCCAGATTTTCCACAGTGAACACAGCTCTGGAGATACTATACTTCCAGGGTGGAGATACAAACCACTTCCTCTTTGGCCAAGCTATCATCAAGATAACAACTGCCATAGGAATTCATGTAATCTCACTATTTAGGAAGCTTTCTGAAATACATATATATATACACACAATGTATAAACAAATATATTTGTTTGTTTATTTCTCATTAACCTGGAGCACTAATAGCTATTGGATGATAGCAGCTGGCCTAGCATGGACGCCAAATATTGATTTAAGGATATATGTTTTATATTATTTACATAAACATTTATGTAAGATGTTAAAACTTTGTTTTACAAAATAAATAGTTTTTTCTGTTTGTCTCAAATACTGTATCAAGTTATGTTAAACAAACAAAATATGTTTAAATAGATGGCTGATCAGCAACTAAACAAAAGATTTCTAACAGAGCTTCTTTCATATGTTTCAGGATGAGCTTTGTATTTTTTTAATAATAAGCACAACCAGTAGTTTATGTTTTAATCCCAATTGGCAGAAAAACCAAAACTATTTTGTTTTATTGAGACAAATGCAGCTACAGACACTTGGTGGCCAAGAGGACAAAAAGCTAGAGGAAAATTCAGTTCAAAGCTCTTTTAAAATACAATTCTGCTGATAGGTCCAGATTTTGTACAAGAACATGTGTCTTATTTAAAGAAAGTCTTCCATTGAGCAATTATTTTTTAAAAAATAGCTCCATCTTAGAATGACTAAAGGTAGCACTAGGCTTAACATTTATTTATTAAAAACAGTATCTTGCTCCTGTTCAGGCTGTGAATCTCTGTCCCTCTGCCTGTTACTCATGTATGAGAGGAGCCTCTGGTGCTGCTGTAATACAAACAATACTACTGAAAGGACTTCGTTCATCTCATGTTCTGATTTTCATAGAAGCCAAGTAAGCTCCCTCTAACCTGTCACTTCTATCAACAGCTTAGGAAACAAGTCCAAGCCCTTTCTGACAGTGGAGCTATGGTAGAGCAATTTTTGTGGTAGGAGAGCAGTCTACACTGTAAAACAAAAAGTTATTTTGCTCGTATAGCCCATTTGAACTCCCAAAATAGTTACATGCTATCAGAGTAACCCCACTTGCAGTACAACTGTTTACAACAGAGCTCCTGCCAATATGGTCATGTCAGTTGAACTGTGATTTTTTTCTCACAAATCTCAACAATATAACTAACTTTCAAGTATCGCCAAGCTCAGTTTGTGAAGCAATTGCAAAGATCATGTTTTTCCATGTCTCCATGTGACATGAGTTTTCTGTGAGATGGAAAGGTTATTAAAAATCTGTCAGCCCAAATGCCCTTTTGTCAACTGGTAGAAAACACTACAAAAAATACACAGAACAATAGTCAAAGGAAAATGTCGCCACATTTCTACCATAGGAAGAAGGATTAGGGGGTGTGTAGTAATTTTTGTATTATCATTATTTTAAAATTAACAGTGTCTTGCTTGCATTAATTACAAGAAACATTTGAGTCAACTGTTCCTGGCTTGGATTAATTTCATGATTCAAATTATCCTGAATTTACAACACATTTGTGTGTGTTTCACATTGGGACAATTTTCATCTTAGTAATTTAGGAGATACAGTCTGTTTCATTTGATTGTATTCCATTACGCTTTGTTCTCATATAATAACTACCCTTCAGACTTCAAAAGGCTTATCACATGGAGCTGCAGTTAAAAATAAGAAAGACTGACTTCAAGAGAGTGTGTGACAGAGCTGGATTTTCTTGTCTTCTTTATTCATGAAGAAAGCACTTGGGGCCATTCTGTTTTACACATCTGTAAACTTGATAGAGAAAGTGTGAAAGTTTTTTCCTCTTGGACTTAAGTCAGATATGGAAGAAATGCAATTGCTTGATGCAAAAATGGAACAGTTCTATACAGCTGTATAATTAATACAGAAAGGTCACAAGTCTGCAAAATTTACCAGCAAACTGTGTCAATCCACATGGATCCTTCATCTGCCTGTTTCCACTGCTCTGAAATCACCTAAGTTCATTCACTGTGGATCAGATAGTTAATAAATTCTCACAATCAGTACATGTTATAACTCACAAACAACCCCCAGAACTGTCAGACAACCCAAGCTATATCATGTCCTGAGTTAATTTTAGATTTGCAGATCACAATCAAATCTCAATAATCACTTCCATGACAGTGATTTTTGCACAGAAATCATAACTTCTGTGAAAACTCAAATGCTTTTTGGTACAACTAGGCCACAGAATGAAATGAGGACACTTACATGCCATCTTAATAAAAGCCTACCTACCACACCTAATAATGCACCAGCTTGCATGCTTACAGTTAGTGAATCACAAAAATAAGTACATAATTTTATGAATTCCTTCCTGTATCATGAAACACTATTTATGACTGTTAACTTCAGCCTGGACTGGAAACCTATATGCATATTCTTCCCATGAGGCTGAAAAGAGCATCATGAACAATTTCCCCATTGCATACTTTTCTCCTGGTAAAACATAAAGCTGGCTGTGAGATTAAAAGGTCAGAACGACTGCCTGTCTGACCATTCAGCCAGGACTGCGACAGTGACGTTTCAACTTCAGATGAAATCATTTGTTTATGAGTTATATTTATAGGTGTACCTGGATACTGAGAATATAAATATATAAAGAGATGTGCTTTAAGAAAAGTATACTCCCTTACTTAAGGGACTAAAAATCCACTGCAATAGTCACTCCTATGCCTTACCAAAACATAGTTTTAGTGTTTTGTATTATAATTTTGGGGAAGGACTTACCAGTATTTTTTAGTGTTCAGAATTATGCTACACTATTAAGTGGAGACAGTTCCAAGGACCTGGATGACCTACCTGAAATCCATAGGATTTTACTATACAGTGATATAATGTTCTCTCATAAAATATTACTCTCTGAAGAGCCTGATAAATGTTTGTCTTTGGCTCTTTTTCCTTCCTGTTTAAAACAGTATCATTTCCATACTCTTCAATAAATACTTCTTTACATTTCATGTTTTCATACCCAAGTATGTAACATTTCTACACTTTTGAAATTCATTCTGCTGTCTGCTTTGACTATACAGATGTCACTAGAAAACAGTTATTACTTGCTTGATTAAAAATTTAGCTGCTCCTAAAACATCTAAGTCATGCAACCCTTTCAGATAAAATCAAAGTTCCTGTTCATGTTTTATTTCATCTTTTAATACAGTATCTTTAATAAATTGTACCAGACTGCATACTCCGGATGAAGTCTACATGCACTTTTTTTTCTAACTGACAGCTCCTGTTTTATTTATTAGAGTACAAAACTTGCATGGGACTCTTTAATTTTAGACATAAGGAGTTTAATGATGTTTGGCTCATCCACATCTTTGCATTTTCTGCCAGGTCAGCAGCAGAAGGCCTTGCACTTTTTGTACAAAACCTAATAAAATAATGGAAAATGACAGCAAAGAGAAAATTAACGAATCTTATATGTATGTGAAAGCATTATACAGTGCAAATGGGACAAAAGAAAATGAGAAAATGTGTGCAAGAAAAGGGACAGGCTATGAGGAACAAAAAAATTACTAGAAATAAGTTTATATTGGAGGAAAAAAAAATCAGACAATCTACACAGACAGAAAAGATAAACATTTGAGAACAATTATTTCTTAGGCTGCAGCTTTATACAGTCACCTTTAAAGGACTGGAAAGCTGAAGTCCAATCTGATGTCTTCAGTGAAAAGCCTGTGGTCTTCTCACCTCAGTCCACAGAAAACAGTAGCCCTCAACATTAAAACCACAAACAGTTCAGAAAACTAGCGGCTCTATTACAGGGCAGACAAGGACCTATACTGTTAGGGAACTGAACTTTCTCTTACCCCAGCATGGGTGCATCCTATTGAGCCAAGGTGAATCAGTGCAGACAACTTTTATAGTCAGTCAGGTTTATCATAAAAATAGGCTTATGCTTTCAACTCTACCTTCTTTCTCTTCTGCAAACATTTACTGTAACTACTCAGAAACTGGATCTATTCTACACGAGTTCTATTTATTTTTCTACTTTATTTCTGCATGTGCACTGAGGGGTATGGCAGCTGTCATCCAACACTTATGTTCAGAAGTAGAACCAGCAGGAACCTATTTTCCTACTGAAAATGTTTACTTAGCAGCAGCAAAACTCACTGTAACACATAATGCCAAAGAACAAGATAAGTTTCAAAATGAAAAACAAAATTGAAAGTTGCAACCATTTTGAAACACAGGTCTTTTGACTTTTTCAGAGACAAATGTTTTCATTTTGAAACTAACTTCCATTTTAATTTCCTTCATATTTAACAGCAAAATATGTTACAAAATGGAAAAACTAAAATCAAAGTGAAACATTATTTCACTAATTTTAGCTTGTGGAAAATAGACTTTTTGTTTGGGAGGAAGGAGTCATGGAACTAAGAAATGGACTTTATTTCTGCTGAGACAAAAGAAATTCTGAAATTGCAAGATCTTCACCACATGAAAGGATTCAGTTTCTTCACAACAACCCACAGCAGGTGATAAACTACTACAGATAAAACACTGGAACAAACAACCCTGGCGCATAACCAGCGTAACTCAGCGTTGCAGCAAAGCATGTTGGAGAGACTAAGGGAGCATGACTGTCCCACATTGCTGAGTGCTCAGCAAGCCTCAGCCTCCCTGTGCTCCTGCATGCTACAGGGATAGTGCTGCTTGTGATTTTCTCCTCCATGCTACCTGCAGGTTAAAGCTATCACAAACCAGAGCTCTGGCAGATACAGCTGGAGCATCACACCATGCAGCCCTTTCACACTGCGGAGTGGAAGCACAGCAGGTCCCCAGAACCCAACCCTGCCATACTAATGTCTTTCACACCGTAGCATGCAGAGCCAAGATGCACAACTAAATCACAGTAATGCTGGAGCAGGGATCTGGCTCACACCTCGAGTAACTCCTGATCTTTATTGCACTTTGTTTCCAAAGGGCTGGAGTCACATTCTTATTTCCCATTTGTTCCCTATAAAGTCTCCATTCAAAAATGTATTACTGAAACATTGTCATGGAAACAACAAAGACTAATACTTTACTTCCAAAACAATCCTGAAGAGGTTTAGGCAGTTCTTCTCAGACCATAGTTGCTATATGTTTTCAGGCACAGCCATAACAGACGTCACTGGTGATTAAAGAGAATCTCTCCAAACGTTTTTATACAAGACGTATGGTGACCCTCTTCATACTACAGAAGGGTGGGGAGCCTCTTTTGTCTTCCTGTCTCCTCTTCCCCATCTGCCAATTACTCCTGCCTACTCTTCTCTCCTAACAACTCCTTTTATGGTGCGCATAGTTTTGCTGCCTCTGCCACTCTGCAACAATTTTTAAAATCACACTGCAATCAGCTACTGCCACTTGCATTGCCTTCCATACAACATAATGCAACAACACTATGCACAGCACTTCCTCTGCACTGATTTTTCCCTTCTCCTGTTGTTCCATTTGACAACAGAACTGAGGAGAGCAAGACCTTTTACTTACCTGCAGGATCATAGGATGTCAGGTCTGAAAGGACTTCAGGAGGTCTGCAGTCTCTTCCTCCTGCTCAAAGCAGGGTCACTGATGAGCTCAGAACAGGTTACTTGGAGTTTTGTTGAATCTCTTATTGAAAATCTCCAACAGTAGATGCTACGCAACTCTTTTCACTGGCTGTCCTCATGGTGAAAACAAATGCCTTGAGTATATTCTCCCTGGAACAACTCCTTAGGCTAAGCTATCCCCCTAACAAGGATAGGGTATATAAACTGATACTTTAACTACCACGCAGTTGACCTTACCAAGTGCTGCCTAATGGAAGAAACCATACAATAGGTTGGTGACTCTTTAGGCACTTTTAGTAAGACCTCTGTTAACATCGTGACTGACTTTGGACATGTCACTTCATTTTTGTATCTGCTTCCTTTTTTAAGAATAATGAGATTCATTCTGGAAAAACTTTTTATGTCAAGTTTAAAAAAAACTGTAATAGAGAAAGAAGGTAAGCTTGATGATGCCTATATTGATATAAGTATTTTTTTTGTAGCAAAATAGCTAAATATGTATGTGTGTGTGTGTGCGCAGATCGTTTTATAGTTTTAATCATCCTTAACAATAATTGCCCTCATCCAGGTAGGCAATATCTAAATCTTACAAACGTACAAGTTGTATATACGTATGTATGCACATATATATATGTATCTTATATATATAGTATAAATATATATATAACTTATATGTAATAAAAATTGTTTTATGTCCGTGTGTGTGTGTATATCTCCTAACTTAACTTTAAACCGAGTCAGTCCTTGGAAGGCAGTTGCTCACCAGCAACATACAAATTTCTTCACATTCTACATTCCCTGAAGAAAAAAAAAATCAAAAACGTTCTAGGCTTTGTTATTTTTTAGTTTCCAAGGCCACTGAAAATATAGAAAGAGAGCAGTTTGATCAGAATTTCACGGAATTTCTCCACCCTTTGCAAAGGTGTGTGCTTTTACACCCACCTCAGGAAAGATCATTCAATACTACCATGAAATATCAAACTAAGTCTTCAGAAAGATGAACATATAAAGTTAATGGGATTTTTTTATTTTATAAGGGGTTAAACAGAGGGTGATCTGAAGAAAACAACGTCTGCTCTGCAGCCTGTACAGAAGATATTTGTTACCAGGCTAACAACAAGGTTGCAGCAGAAAGCCAAATGAAGTGCCAGATTATTAAAAAAAGGAATGGTGCAAATGAAAGCCTAATTCAACCAGCAGTGCAGAATCACAGCACAAGATATTATAAAGACCACATTAAGTATCGCTCCATCACTTAACAGCATTGCTTTATAAGGTTACCACTGAAAGTGAGCTTGTGCATTCTGGCTCCAAGATCTAGTCAAGTACATGGTTCAGTTTTCTTGCCAATTCTGCTACACAGACCTTATTATAGAACAAAAATACCCTATCCATAATCAAAAAATACAAGACATGCTGTACCATACTAATAATGTATGTTCATGCCGAATTTTCCTTAAAAGAGTGCACACTGCTTTCAAGCACACGTTGTATTTGCCTACAGCTTATAGAGTGATCACACTGTTAACCATTAGTTTACAAACAAAACTAGATGCCACAAATGTACCTTTCATCAACCTTTTCCCCAAAAGATGCAAGGAACATTTTTTGGTACCTAACTGGAATTGTAGGAAAAACCTAGATAGCACAGATAATTTCTCCACCAGAGTAGACTTAACTCATATACATGTATTTATGCATTTGTTTGCATGCACAATATGCTTGTTGATCAAAATCCTGTCGTTTCTTAAAGGCTACTGTTTCATCACTACAGTGGTAGTGATTTCACCATGGTCCATGTTATCTTTTCTTAGTAGTGAAGAAAAAGGAAGAAAGCACTATCCACTATCTTCTCTACCCTCTCATACCTGCATGATTCCCAACCTGATGTACTCACAGATAAAGGCAAGTGGTGACAGGAGGGAGAACTGCTGAAATGAGACTGCATCCCACTTCCAGATCTTCCCTCAGTACCGCTTGAGCAGGGAGGTGAAGCAAATACCATTGACCCACCCCGGGGGAGGTAGGGGAGAAAAGCAGCCTTGATGGCAGGCACAGGGTACAAAGTATGGAGAAGTGTCCAAAGTTAGTGCCACGGGTTTCATGACAGTGAGATGAGTGACAGGACTTAAAAGCTTGTAATTTGGTTCTGAGTGTTTATAACATGGTGCTACCACTCAGCTAGCAAAGCACACAACACTAATGAACATAGGATGGGATACTGTAGGAAAACACTTGAATAGTAGATAAAGTGACAAACTGTCCTTTATGAGGGCATGTTCACAATTAGGGAATGCAGACTGACATTTTCAAAATGAAGGTGGACTTCAAATTAAAATAATTTTATTCTCATGGACTTTTAACATCCATGCTGTTCCCAGTGTCAATGGGAATGGCAATACACAGAGCCTGGGCAATGCAAAACATTCTCATTGAGCTGTTCAAATACAATACTCCTATTTGAAAAGGCTGATGCAAATTTCCACAGGAATTGATCCGTTTGGTTAGGTAAATGGATTTTGGACTAGTGAGAACATTTTGATAAATGCTTCCCAGAAGGAATATGAGGACAAGGAGGCAGCTTAAGGGAAGTTGGGAGAGAAACCCAGAAAGAAGTAAAGGGGAGAGGAAGGACACCGGGCCCCAGCCAAGCCCTTGCTGCTGCTTTTAACATGTGTCTGGAAATATATATATGCGAGTATGAGAGGGAAATGAGCCAGAACAAATAAAATTGCAAAGCAAATGCTAAACATGTTTTCCTTCCCTGCCTCACGGGAGAATAAATATTTTATCCTGCTACAATTCTATTATTTATCTTCTTCATACAACATCCAATTGGGAAGTGAAACTGTTAAGACTTAATGTCAAGGTTTAAGGGAACTGTTTCATTTTGAGTTCAAATGCTTCAGTTTGGCAGCAGAACATCTGCTTCAAATGTTTCAAAGGCTCTTGACATTTACTACGTTGTGCCCAAAAAATTCAAGTAACTGAGAGCATCACTGTGTGCACTGCAAAACTGAGCATTCTTTGCACTGTGTCCTTCATGTGCTGCACATCATCTCAGTGCAGAGAATGATGTGCCATTCTGCACTAAGAATTAATTCAACAATGTAGCAATAAAATTTTCTATTAAGGTGATAAAATACCATTTATTTGTTGGTGTACATGAAGATGACAGGTTATACAAAGAAGATGGAAAATTGGAAGAGAAAAAAAAGGAGAAAGGGTTACCAGTCTGTTCTTCAGTATCACCCTACAGCACTTTTTTTGTGTCCCTATTTGATTGCAGTTCAGAGCTGTAGCTATTTCTAAATGAACAGCCATTCAAAAAAAAGGATTAAAAGATATTTGTTGTCATACACCTTATGGGTGTTTCTGAGATCCAAAAAAAAAAAAAAAAAAACCTAAAAGAATGAAATTTTCTCATTATATATATATATTGCTTGCAGATGACTTATGAACTCATAAATTTTAAAACTGTAGAAATATATTTTAACTGGATCTTTTCTATAGTACAAAGCAGCCAAAGACCCTTAGCAAGAAAGAGGAGAAATATCTGCTTTAATGCCAAATTTATTGAAGTTGCTTACAATAAATAATGAAAATCATTACATGAAAATTCTTTGTCTTTAAAGGAAAGAAATACAAATCACAAGTCAAATGATAACTCGAAGCAATCCCTTCATTAATGAGACAAATTCGTCATTTAAATGAACAACATACTTCTCAAATTTACATGTTCCACATACACTGGATGGGTCAGTATTAGGTATATGATTTATTTCACGCTATGTGTATGCAGTTTAAGGCTGAACAGCATCTGTAGGCTGCTCAGGGCTCACATGAAATATCTCATCTACATTCTACAGGGACTCTACAAAATAAAGTGCAAATTCTACTTTACTGCTGTTACCCATAACCCACTGTGAAAGTTCTGAATCCAAATCAATAGATACCATACCAAGCAATAACCTAAGAAACTTTTGGGCTATTTATCACTTTTAGACAGATTTTCCTTAAAATTACAGTAAGAAGGAAAATTACATACATTAAGACTTTAGACTTAACGGGCTACAGTCTGTCCTTTGTGGACTGGAAAACCAATCAAAGGAAGACGAAGAGCTGGAAAAACTCTATCTTAAAAGGCAGTTCTTCCCTGACATGATGACGGCAGGTCAGCTTCTTATTAGAGTGAGAAAAGATGCACAACCATCACAGAAAATGATTCCCTTGCCTAAACAACTGCTAACCATGTTTAAATATAATGGCATTTGTATGTAATCACTGGAGTAAGAAAGTTGCTGCAAAAGATTGTAAAAGCGGTACACCTGGCTCAGGCTTTAACCTTTCGGGAAGAAAAGCAAGCCAAAAAGGGTTATGCATAGAAAGTGAAATCAGTGCTAAATTTGGACTTGCATTTTGCAACCAAATAAAATGGGATATTTCTCATACATTCAGGCAGATGTCACTGTGGGGAAAAAAGAGATGTTGACCAGGATGTGAATGATGCCAAATCTTTCTTCCAGAGAACTCTCCAAAAATGAGTTTGTTAGAAAGATTCCACATTTATTACCAAAAGAGGCTAAAGAAAATGAGTTATAATTGTACATCCAAGGGCAGCTCTGTAGGCAAAGTATCCTGTCAGAGTACTTGAAGTATTGCTGTGTGACAGACACACCTGCTGGTGTTCACACACACAGGTGATTCTGCTTCTGTTGCCCATATACTGGGGCACAATAGCTGGGCTGGGATGGGGATGGTGTCACTGGAGGGAATGTGAGGTACAAGGCTAGACATACTCTGCAGATACTGCTTGCCATAATCCCACCCGGGCCCCGAGAAGTATTATGCTCTCTTTCTCATTTATGGACACTGAAGATACTTCTGCCCTCCACTTAATAGAAAATATACATGTATTAGATATGTACAAAGATTCTAATAAAATATTAGGTATCAAAGACAGATACAGGACACTAGTGACTGTTTATATCTCTACAGCACAGAATGAACCAGTGAAAAGTAACTTGCATTCAACTTCAGAAACAATGTTCAGCTATTAATGCAATATGCATAAAAAACCTAAAACTGCAGTCTAAAGTAATCTTATTTTTTCTAATAATTTATCAACTTAAAAAATACTAAATGTAAGTAAAATTCACAGCAACCTTTTTGGTTGGCATTTTGGGTCCATGCCACCCTGCAAGTCCTCAGATATAGCATCTAAGTAAGAGGGCACAGTTCTCATATGCTTAAGCAAAGGACAGCATTGAAGAAAGAGATGTTGACCAGGATGTGAATGAAGCTGAGTCATTCTTCCACAGAATTCTCTAAGCACTTGCTAAGTCTAACTACTTCAACAACTCAAACATGAACTATGTTTTCTTTGAAATTACAATCTCAACAACATATCATAGGATCAGAACAACTTTCTATGAAAGATGAATATACGTTGGCTAAGAAGACAAATACAGAAGTAAAATGAGAGCAGCTTTCCACAAGTATTTATTGGGAGCAAACAGTTATGTTATGGTTACCACAACAGAAAAGTGAATCTCCATTCATTTATGTCTAAATTTATTTTGTATTTTTTAAGGTAACTAAAGACTGTACTATAACTGGGAGAGAAGAAAGATACTGCAGTTAAAGAAGAAACTGCAGATTAAACACAGAGAGTCTGAGCTAGCTTTCAGCTGTAAACACTCCTACTATCGCAGCAATACCAACAATTAGTCTTAAAACCAGAAAATGCGTGAGGAAACACTCAGATCCTGCAGGCTGAAAGAAAAATCTCCATAGCCTTAGAAACAATGCTTTTTTCTTCCTTGATGACTATCATTTATTTTATATTTCTGTTTATCATTTCTGGAATGTTTTCAGATGCATTCATGTGAACAATTTCTAGAACTTTGTAATTTCTTAATCAATTTGGTTGGACGTTGTAGAAGAGGTTTATATTTTAAGTGTACACATTGTGTTTGGAAAAAAACTGTGCCCGCTTTGCTTCTAAGTTTCCCTTCAAAAATACTTCCCTTCAGCTTTACCGCATACTTAACAAGATAGCAGTATGAATCCCATGCCACCCTCTGTGGTTAGAAAAGCCCTTAAACATATTCTTACGCCTACTTCTGTTCTGTGCGATACTTAAAGTAAGTCCCATTGTCTTCAGTAAGAATTTATGTGAGTCAAATTAAGCATGTCCTTACGTTACTCTGAATGAGAATGTTTTTCTTCATCAGGGTTAAGGTGCTACCATTTTCAAACACTAACTGTTTTCAAGAACATCTTCCTTTATATCTTGACACCATCAGATTTTCTAATGTTTCCGTGTACTGAAAGCATGGAATACGCAACCACAGATCTCATGTCTTACCTGCAAAGTGGCTTAAGAAAATGGTCAGAAGTAATTATCTTTATCCATACATCTTAATAAGCTAAACATTTTTTCAACTATTATTTTTGGAATCACAGTGGCCAACTAGGAAATAGAGCATGGGTGCCCAACCTTATGGCTTGCCTGGACTGCACTGAGGGAACAGGAACTGCCATGGGCCGCATATAAAACAAATAATAAACTTAATGTATATAAGTAACAAAACTTTTTTTACAATGTCTTTTTATTAAAACACACAAAACAGGGAGCAACAAAAACATAAAACTAGTGGGATGTTTGATCTTGTTTTGTGAAACTGATTCACCAGGCCAATTCAATGGCAATGGTTGCCATTCCTCGTGAGTTTTCAAGGTGTTCATCAAAGATTTTTGATGAAATATTACTCTTCCTGTGCTTCATCCTTGACAACAGTTGTTCACAAATGTACGTACCGCCAAAAAGTGATGACATGAATAAGGTGTGACTGTGAAGCATGGGATATTTTTCTCTGATAAGAGAGGGCTTGTGAAAGTCTGGTAAAGAGACATGATTTTTAGTCATGTTTAGTCAAATTTTAGTTTGAGTTGAATGTCTGATTGAAACTCTGTAAGTTCCATGTGAAAATTTGCAAGTAATGTATTTATGTCAACTGAAACTGGAGTCACAAGAATACAAAAATATGATGATTTTTTTGGAGATTTTGAAACTTATTCTCAAATTCCTTTATCAAAACGGAAAGCATGGCTACATATTTTTCACTATTCATAGGTCTGTTTAGCCAATGTATTAAAATGCATTAAATTATTTGCCATAACTTGAGCTTGCAATAATTTAATTTCAAACGTTGTTGTCTGAAACATAGCATAGATAACGCGATATTAACCTTGAAGATGCATGTTTAATTCATTTAAATGAGCAGTCAAATCCACCAAAAGTGCTAAGTCTGCGAGTCATTTTTAATTTTCACATTCTGGCACAAATTTTCCTTTAGATTCCACAAAGGACTTGATTTCACTTTGCAGTGTCTTGTGCCATTTTACCCTGACTCAGCCTCCTTCCTTCAGAAAAGTAAATTATGTCCCCGTAATCAGCATCCATACTTTTAAGGAACTCCTAGAATTAGCAATGATTTCAGTCCCTTGGACTTCATGAAATTCACAGCTATGAGGACGATTTGCACAATATTATCCACTTCTAAAGCTTTTGTACATAAATTTTCTTGATCTCTGATACTGTGATATTTCACCAGATGCGAGTTACCAGTGGTAATTGCATTATCTTCTAATAACTTTATGTCCCTCTTTTTTACCAATCATCACCAGGGCACCATCGGTAGCTATATCAGATATGTTGAGAAAGGTTAAAGAAAATTGCTTTAATGTATTTTTTTTACTGCTTCATACAAATCAAGAGATTTAGTTGTATCTTTCACTGGCACCAAAGAAATCATTTCTCAACAGCTTTACTTTCCAAATTTTTTTCAATAGATTTTCCTATTTCTTCAGTTCTCCTGGCTACAGCCTGGTGAAACAAACTAATTTTAGAATTATTTTTTTTTTTAATATCAAGACACATAATATACGCTGTACTTTCCATACATGGCCTAACGAACTCACCATCAGAAATGGTTCTGTTTTTCTTGCAGTCAGATTTGCTATCATGTAACTAGCTTTTATAACAGAGTCCGTTTGAGTTTCAACTTTTCTTAAAAAATTTTGTTGAGGTGACAAACTTTTTTCAGTTCCACTACTTTGTCTTTACGAAGCATTCCTTGATATGCATCAAATTTGGCAGCATGTTTCTGCATATAATGTCTTTTCAAATTGTAATATTGGAAAACTGATACAGTTTCCTTGCAAAATAAGCATAGTGCCATATTATTTATCAACAGTGCAGTGCGCCCTCTCCATGTCCTGGGGCCAGGCCGGGCTGCTGGGTAGGGGCATGATGACAAAGCAGCAGGGGGTGTGGACTGCACTGTGACCTGTGCTGAGCCGCATGCAGCCCACGAGTTGGACATGCCTGATAATAGAGGCATCCCCCCCCCCAAAAAAAAAGAAACAAATAAACACAATCTGTAGCTCTTGAGAACATATTCTCACCAAGAGTAAGATTCCTAAGTGCTTATGCAAGTGCACAAATTAATTCCAACAGAAGTAAAAGTACATGTCTGTCAGAGTCAGACTCAACTTACAGTAAATCAAGCAAACATTCTCACAGACAGCATTACGGACATGTTAATCCTATATATTTATTGGGCAGAATGGCACAAGTTTTGTAACAATATGAATGAGGCCCTAATTTGACACTTGCAAACATCAGGATTGATAACACCACACATCCAGAAAACATTAAGAGGACTTTTAGAAAAGTTTGTAGCAGACTGGATTGAGTCAGACTGACTTAAAGATCAAGCAGCACATAAACAATGTGGTAGCAAGGCACTTTTAATTAGCACTGTTAATAGACACGACAAAAAAAAAGTACTTGAAAATGGATTTTAAATAATATTTTATAAATCATGAATCTATAAAATATGAATGCAATTCCACACAAAACATTTTTTTAATGTCAACGGTACATATACGCAGATACTGTGTCTTTCAAAAAAAAAAAAACTCCACAATCACTGCCTTGAAGGATTTCAATAACTTTATTTCAAACTTCATTTTTCAGAAGTCTGTAATTCAGATGTAAAAAACCACACTTCAAGACATTACCCTACATTCAGAGGTTTTAGCCCCAAAGTATTCTTCCAGTTTAGTTTGGTTTAAATTGCACTCTTTTCAAATTATGAATTTGTCAAAGAAAACCTCTCTGGTTTTACTTCCTTGAAATATACTTTTTCTACTCAAAAACAGCTTTGAATTCCCCTACTCCATTTAATTTTTAAGTAAATAGATATAACTAAATTTAATGTTATATTTTATGTTAATTTACCCCCTCAAGCACACTCAGTAAAATGAAAATAGACTACACAAGTCAATGACAAATTCCATCTAAGAACTTGCACAGACTACAAACTTACCTCTTGAACACACATACTTGCTACTCTTCTATAAAAATGTCTAATATTGTTCAGTATGTAAAAATACACTGTTCCAGCAATTTTTATGTATTTTTGTAGCTATGTACTTTTATTTTCTCCACCTCAGCAGTCTTCTCTGTTTTCTACTTCAACTTCAGTGAACAGTTGCATCTGTTTCTTCCATGTCCTCCTCAGCTACACGATTTGCAATCAATCAAGGAAATTCATACTTTCTCAAATCATTGTGCTATCTTGGTCTGAAGATCTAATGAGTTGTTCAGAACTTGGAACCTCAGCTCCATCTTGACAAACAATTTTCTACAGCTCATTTATAATATGTAATAATAATTTTGTTTGCATTTCAATATCTCTTTCCTATTAGGCTTGCCCCAGTTCAGCTCCACATTTTGGTATGAGGAAGATCCTCAGTTCCATCAATTTTTGCATTACTGAAACTTAATGTTGTTCCTTATTGACTTAGTGCTGTTCCCTGACACAACAGAAAGCAACTTTCCAGCAACTTTTCCTCTATGCCAAATTCTGGTTTACATCACTATAAATGATCAACAATATGGATTTACCAGTATCCTTCAAAGGACAGCTTGCAAGCCTCATTTCACATTAATTCCTTTAACACGACAGTGCTGTTCTTGCAGATTATCCCTCAGTATCTTAAATGAGTGGTAATAACAGCTTATAATACATAGTTAGTTAGCATCCTACTAAATTTCTCTCAAGAGTACTTCAAGGAGAGAGATGGAAACTGTTCATATGAAAGGAACCAGGTAATGCAAGGGAAATAAGAAATGATCCCAGTTTAAAAGTCTCATCCATATATGCAGCAGTTTCAAATATATTTTCCAACCGCACATGTGCTTCAAGTTTTTAGTAGGCTACATCTGCTATATCTCAGTAATTGTTGCAATGAATAACAGTCTATTTTGATTGTCTCTTGTACACTTTATTTTCACAAAAAACACTCTTGCCTAATCATACATCCACTCTGCAGCCCCATAGCATTCAATTCTGATACACTTCAGCAGTGCAAAAGGCAGTAAGATCTCATAAATGAGAGAACTGATGCAGTGAGCATTATTTACATACTTTATCTAGATCAGATATGTAAACTTTGTCCCTTTTCTATTTATTTCCTCCTTCCTGTACACCTGGGTCACGTTCCCATCATTAACTGAAGAGACCAAACTATACATTCCCATTATCCAATCAACAGAAATAAAAGTGACAAGTTCTTCAGTTTGATGACCTCACAAGAGGTCAGCTGACAAACTGGATATTTTCACTTCCATTTACAGATATTTCTTGCTTTCTGCTTTTAACAGCTGCATGTTTAGCATAACAAAAAATCCATTTCACGTAGCCAATCTTCATTACTATTTCCTAGGTCTGCTTTATATACCTTTTAACTGATGCTACCATTACACGTTCCAAAGTTCTCAAAAGTAATGGACAGAATCCTAAGTCATCTGTTTTCCTGTGTTTTTTGCAGGAAGCCATAGAAACCTGAAAAACTGCAGCAATAACAATTTCCAACTTTAAAACTTACCCATAATGATATAATATTGTACACTTAGTCAAGTGAATGAAACTGTACAAATGCCTCTATTTTTTACTAGCCATAGGAGTTTGTACTTCTTTGTAAGACAAAAGATGCTTCTGCTTAAGCATTGACTACAATAGCAGTTAAGCTTTATTCTTCATTTGTTCTTCTACTTTGAGATAACCTAACTTGTCTACATTGAATCTAACTGAGCTAAAACACACTCTTTCGGCACATCAGGACAAAAGCCTAGGTTTCCAAGCTAAAGTAACGGTCCCACTGCAAACCTTTGCCTAAAATTACATTCCACTTTTATTTCCTAAGTAATCCAAGCTGGCAAATCTTAGATGCTCTCTGCTACACGTCCCTGTATTATTTTCTGGTCAACACCCACTCTTCAAAATACTATCACATTTTATCTCCAAAACAAATTTGTATCTCTCTGATTGTTAAGCCCTAAAGTAAAATGTTTGAAAGTGAGCCTAATGAGGCAGGATCATCTAATGCACTGAATCCCCGAATCACAAAATCTCTTACACATGTACATAGCTAAGAAAACTCTTTAGATGATAGATGTAAAATCTGTGTGTTCCTTGATGCAAACTTGTCATGGTATGTACCATGCCTATAAATCAAATTAGCTTATTTAATAAACAACATTTGGCAGGAAATGTTCAGTACTCCTGCCTGTGGGCTGTCCTGTAACATAAAACAATGATTTATTAAATACATTTAACCTACATGAGAGCAGATAAAACACCACAAGTTTGATTCACCTTTTCAAGAGACTGCTTTCTCTGAATATAGAATAAATATTATCCATACAAGATGTGTACAAGACTATACGTTTACTAAGCCTTGATAATTAACTGACAGAATAGAACAAAATGCATACCAACTGAAAACTATAATGTAGAAAAAACCCAGCTATCCAAGAAAATCTACAGTGAAGACTATTCTGTTAAAATAGCCACTATTACCTTGATGCACCAAGTTACTTAAGCATGTCTAATTTTAAGAACATGAATAATCCCCTAAAGTCAAATGACTACTCATTCAAAGTGAGACATATGCTTAAGTACCTTAACAAACAGAAGCCTGTAATTGCCTGCAGTAAATTTCTTTTAATTTTGCTCTAAGGGAAAAGAGGAAAAAAAAAAAAAAAAAAAAGCTTTCTTTTTACCAGTAAAAATGTGATATCATAACGTTTTTATCACTGCAGAAATGAATTTTATTTCACCTATTTCTGCTGTTGTTTTTTAAAGTTTTTTTTCTACCTGCAGTTTGAGGCAAAGAGTCTACCAAAGAAGATACAACAAAGTAAATTATATTTTAGAAGGGAAACAAATGTGCTTGCTTATTTTTCTCTTCCATTTGTTTATAGAAAATCTTTGCTCAAGTATGAAGCATAAGACTTGGAAAAGACGTGGAATACCTTCTACTTCAAGTAGCTGATAATGTATTTATTGGATATTCATAAATTGGAAAAACATAATGATAAATGGAATGAACAGAAAAAGAAGCCGCACTTCAGAAGAGTTCTCCATAATGGAAAGCTCTACAGTCCTTCCAAGAGTTAGCATCTGGGGCTAAAAATGCCAACAAAGATGAATAAAACCGCATAAACTCAGAAGACTTTGAGGGATTCCAGTCTCCTATTTTCTGGATGACACCTAAGAATAACATCTATACTACACCCATACCTATAAAATACAAACGCATAGCAATGCTAGCCTGTAGTTCTCAGCTGAAGTTTTTGATTAAAAGGATTGCAAAGGCTTTTCAAGTCTTTGTAACAAATTATTTGGACATGCACTTTTTTTTTTTTTTTA
The DNA here is from genome assembly GCF_002078875.1 of Numida meleagris. NCBI lineage: Eukaryota > Metazoa > Chordata > Aves > Galliformes > Numididae > Numida > Numida meleagris. The sequence continues at coordinate 50,214,749 of NC_034410.1, read as the reverse complement.
CCCTGAGAGTCTTAACATTTCCTTATATAAAGGCAACCTGAGTATAGCCAAAATTTGTCCACATGGCTAAAGGCCATATAGAAATATACCCAGAAGGTTAGTAAATCTACTTTTGGAATTATATCCAAGGGTTCTGAATAAAATTCACACTTGTGTATTAACTTACAAAAAGGAATTGCTAAAACTTCCTTCACGTCAGTGTCTCAAATTCATTATCTGAGTTCAATTACTACTCCCAAATCACAAAGAAGAAAGGGGAACAGGCAAGGAGGGTTTCAGGGATATGTATGAGGGCTGCTACGAAAGTAATTACTCATATTTTATTACAGTGGCCCACGACATCAGAGGTGGATGTTGGTGGTAAGGCAGTAGGGATTTAACCTTTCTGCCAACATTCCATTACATTTTGTTGCCATGTGACAGATGGCAGCAGAGGGGCAGTCTGATCAAATCGTGTCTGACATGGAATTGTGTCTGAAGCAAAGATTCACTGAATTCCTCCATGCAGTAAAAATTGCACCCACTGACATTCACTGACACTTGCTGAACGTTTATGGAGACCAAATAGTGGATGTGAGCACAGTGAAGTGGTGGGTGATGCATTTCAGTACTGGCAACAGTGACAGAGTGTCATCTCCACTCATACAGATTTTTGTGAGCACAACATGCAGGCTCTTGATCATTGTTGTCAAAAATGCTTAGCTACTGGTGGTGACTATGCTGAAAAACAGAGTTTTGTAGCTAAGAATTTGCTCTATCAAATAGTGTTATTGTGCTTTTTGTATCTAGTATAGTTTTGATGGAAATAAATAGGAGGCATTTCTTTTGGAGTGACCTACGTACTTCTAAAATCAATACAACACGAAAAAAACAGAGGTGAAGGGGAACTGTTCAATAGTAGTTTAACCTGCTTTCCCCTGCCAGATTACCTAGCAGAGATAAATATGTTTTTAATCCAACAAAAGTATGACTTCACCATGCATAAATTTCAAGCAGTATTCCATGCTCCTGAGACTATCCTTCCTCTGCAAGTCTTCCTATGTGTGTCTATGTAAGATGCACAAGGTTGCTCTCACTGCAACACCGGTAATTCATAATTACCATTTGGGGTTAACACGCTTAAAATACCTTTTCAAATGCTTGATGAATAAACCTCTTCCAACTTCATTGAAATCTACAAAGAAATACCAATAATTTCCTTCTCACTATATTTACTCACAGTTTTCCCCTGAGAAAGGAATGGAGGAAACTAACCTGATGTTCCACTTCAAACTATGTTCTCAGAACAACTTTAGTGTTAGAATTTCTGCTAAGATGATCACTGCTTTCAATTTTCCCCTGAGGCCACAATTATTCGTGACCACAGTTTCTCAAACTAATGCACCAAACTTCAAACTTTTAAGAAAATCCCACAAACAAATCGAAATAAAGTAAGTATGCACCTGCTCCCATGGTTCATTCTTCTCTGTATTCAGCAAGTTTGTCGAGTTCTTTTGTTAACTAATGGTCTGAATCACACCCTGATTTAAAAAAGAAATAATCCACAAAAAGTTCCTCAAAAATCCTTGGCTTTTTATTTCTGAAGTTTTATAACTAAACAGTGTTCAATTCCCACAGTAACTCTACAGATTGTTTCCACCCATGCAAAAAAATCCCAGCCCACTTACTATACAATTTATACATAAAACGTGTAATGCTATTTTCCAACTGAAAACAAAAACAATGTGAAGAAGCGTAGAGTTCATGCTAACTCTAGAGAAAAAGAAGCCCAATATATCTTGTTCAAACAGTAAATGAAATCAGAAAAGCTCATGAGGAGCAGGAGGGGAAGTTCAACCTTCATCTGAACTATTACAAATGGCAAAAGTAAATTAAGGGCCTTAAGGGGTGCAAGAAGAGAAGGATGTGAGGGTTGGAATCCTGCAGCATTTTCACAATAGCTTTACACAATTCATTCATTTCCAGATGACGAAGAGCAACTTGACAGATGAGACAAGAGCAACTGAAGAACAACACAAAGGCACCCTCGCTACAAATTCGTCATTTTCGTCACGCTCCCATTACTGAACTTTGGTGAAACAGTAAAGGAAAAAGTTGAGCATTTAAAAACCCCTCATACTACCCTGTCCAGAAAGAAATACACCTTATTCGAAACATACTTTGCTTTTTTCTAAAATATTTTCATTAACACATTGCATTCCAGAATCTCCTCCATTTTTCTTCATCCCCACATAAACACAAACATAGCCCCAAGGAAATAATTACTTTTCCTGTTTACATAAAATAATTATGCAGGATTTCCTGAGAACATGATTTTCAAATTAGGGGCAAACCAAACTGAAGAGTCTCTGTTTCCTTTACCACAGGAAATGTTATAGATTTGGTTTTAAACTCAATTTATATATCAATTAAAAAGCTGGAAGTTTTTATCTGTGACTGAGCTGTGGCAACTTCTGAAGGTTGGGGAAAACAATGCTCTAGCAAGCATTTAGTTGTTGAAAATATCTTTTAGAAATGTTAAATTTAATAGCTCTCTAGTGCATGTCTGGGATTTCTTTGTAATCTTCTTGAGTAATGTGTAATATTTTGGCAAAATGCCAAAATCCCTGAGTTAGTAGTAGTAGAGAAAAGGAAAGGCTATAAAGTGAATTTGTTGTCTCTTTTTTTTTATTAGTTTTAGAAACTTTAAACATTAAAGAAATCTTGCTTTACATTAACGTCACCCTGTTGCTGCATTCCAGAAATTTAGTGCAGATTTGCATGTGTTCCATATGGATCTTCCCATAGCTGCCCTACCTGGCCTAAGCAAACAGTGTGCATGTGCTGACCAGCTGTGAAGAACGAGAGAGGGGAGAGGGGAAACAACAGAGCTTTGGACTTGGAAAGCAGAGTGCTGAATTTCCTGGCTTACCCTGTGGCTCACTTAATGGCTTCAGTCAGGTGACTGAAAGAGGGAAGTAAATTACACAGGAGCAGGCACTGGATGTCAAGCAATACATTACAGCCACGCAATACTCCAATTTCCTCTTCTGGTCACTGTAGCCTCAGTTTAAGTGAACTATGTTCTAGCTAGAATGATTTTCATTTTTGCATCTCCATGTGCTGCATTTCCACGAGATGAGAGTATGGTGCTGCAAGCCCATGTATTCCTCCTCATTTTAGCATGTTTGTATTCTTAATTTTATTGACAAAGTAAACTGGAAGAACAATACTGGCTTAAAAATAAGATTTCCTTTCCTACTCACATGAGATGCAAATGTGATGCAGCTCAGTGGAGACTGATGATCATTGAAAAAATCCGTTATGTGCAGTTGGATGAATAATGATAAAGACTGATTTCTTTCAGAGTATTTTCTATACACTGAAAAGAGGCTTTAACGATGAACACACTACTTGTTAATGTTAACCTGCATTTGCAGTAAGGTATGTTCTGTAAGTGAATATCAAATATTGGCCTTGTGGATGTTATAGGACTTGCATTTACTCTTAGTTATTGGCACACATATCAGGAAGAACACATAAGTAGAATGATGAAAATCAAATTCTTAACTTCTAGCATTCAGATTATCACTTCCAGCATCCTTGTTTTCTTCCATACATTTTGCCCATTTTATTTTCCTTTGGTGGCTCATATTCATAAAGGATGCACACAGAAAAGGAATCACTGCAGTACAAATTGCTGTTGAGCAGGGAAGCTAGGTCCAAATGCCACGCAGATTTACTTGCCTACTGCTCTTCTTCTGGTTACTTGTTTGAAGGGCCCAGTTCTTACCTGGTATTTTTAAGTCCTGTCACATGCATTGGCAATGTTACAATTTCAGATTTGATGCTTCCCAGCTACAGCAGATTTTTAAATCATCAACATAGGAAAGCAGCTGTATGCAATATGGGTTCATCTCTTCCCCTACTCTCTCCTCTTTCAAATATTCTTTTATAAAAAAAATGTGCTAATCCTCAACAGCAAAAAGCAGTACTACATTAATTCATATGTGGCAATCTCAACATCTTCTCTGCCTGAACTGGAACTGCCATCATACCATTACTCAATCACCAACCGCTGCCAGTACCACTGTAGCCACTTTCATAATGGTTCCGGAGACACTCAGTCTGCGGTATTTCTAATTCTCATTACAACTATTTTACATATATGCTTTAAGACATTTTTGGAATATGGCATCAGAATTACAACTACAATGGGTTTAAATACCATTTTAAATATAACAGATATGATGTTTGTCTCTAAGGGCCCTTTGGGCATGCCAAAACGCCTGCTTATCCACTAGAAAGTGGAGTTCAGAGCTTGAAAGCAGGGTTATCAGAAGTTCTTTTGGGGTAGGCGTGTCAAGGAAAACATCTCTTGGTGGAATTACAGCAGATGGTAAAGTGAATGCTCGCATTGTGCCAAGCCACATACTAAAAATGAGATCTCCCAAAAATTATAAGGTTGGCTTAAAAGCCATGAGATGTTCTACAAAAGAAACCATCCATATTTTTCTCTTGATGGACTTTGGAGCTTCAGGGAGACACCGCCTTCTCTTCCTGATGAGATGATACATTACTATGAGTTTGGTGAGTCTGATACAAATTACTGAAAAATACAAAATACCAGTTATATCCGGACAGTTACAATTCACTAAATCAAGAACAGCATCTTGACTCTCTTAAGGAGCTGAAATCAAAGATGAAAAAACCAATTAACTGAGAAGGATTTCATTAAAATGGTGGGCAAAAAAACACAACCCTTAGCCTGCTGCCAAATCAACTTGGGTGACTGTGAAGGAGTCCGCTGTTTTCCTACTTTTTACACCAAAGCAATTATTTTGGAAGTCATGTGGAAAAAGTAAGAAAAAAAATAGCTAAATGGACACAAAATTCATGAATTTTGATGAATCTCATGATTATTATTCTGCATCTCTCAGGATTTTCAGGACTTGGTACGCTAATTTAATGCCAAGCAACAAGATGATCTGTACACCTGTTAATGCACAGACATCAAAACCTCATTTCCATCATGTTACCAAGTATGTCCAACCCATGGCCCACACGTCGCATGCAGCCCAGCACGGCTCGCAATGTGGCCCACCCCCTGACCTGAGATTTAAAGGCAGTGGCTCTGCCTTGCAGAGCAGCCCCAGGCACCTTCCCATTGCTCAGCAATGACCAGACCATCAGTGTGCTTTTAACGCTGTGTCGACTGAAACCAGGACGTGGGGAGGGCAGTGCCTTGCAGGGCTGACTCAAGTGATGGCAAATAATTGCGTGCATTTTGATACACTGGCTAAACACATGGCTCTGAACAGCAAAGACTATGCAGCCATGCCTTCTGTTTTGATAAAGGAATTTGAAAATAGAATCACAGAATCATAGAATCCTTAGAGTTGGAAGGGACATTTAAAGGTCATCTAGTCCAACTCATCTGTAATGAACAGAGACATCCACAACTAGATCAGGTGCCCAGAGGCCCCTCCAGCCTGGTGTTAAATGTCTCCAGGGATCCATCACATCTCTGGGCAACCTGTTCCAGTGCTTCACCACCCTCACTGCAAAAGACTTTCCTTATATCCAACCTAAATCCCCCCTTTTAAGTTTGAAACCATTTCCCCTTATCCTGTCACCACTGGCCCTGCTAAAGTCTGTCGCCTTCCTTCTTACAGCCCCTCTTTAGATACTGAAAGGGCACAGTCACCTACAAATTTTCAAATGGAATGTATAGAGTTCCAATCAGATATTCAATTCAGAAATCCGATCATGTCTCTTTACTGGACTTTCATAATCCCTATTTTAGCAGAGAAAAACATCCTCCACTTCAGAATCCCATCTTATGTATGTCATCGCTTCTTGGCAGTACACACATTTTGAACAATTATTGTCAAGGATGAAGCACAGGAAGAATAAAATCTCATCAAAAATATCTGATGAACACCTTGAGAGCTCACTAAGAATTGCAATCACTGCCATCAAATCAGACGGGTGAGTTAGTTTCACAAAAACAAAGTCAAATATCCCACTAGTTTTATGGTTTTGTTCCTCTCTTTCTTTCTTTTTAATGTTTTAAGAAAAATATTTTAAATAAAAATGTTTTGTTACTTATATATTAACAATATTGTATATTTTGCAAGGGCTGCTCCGAAAGTAATGCCTCCTGTTTTATTATGTTGGCCCATAACATCAGAGGCAGATGTTGGTGGTACAGCAGTAGAGGTTGAGCCTACCCATCAATTTTTTATTACGTTTTGCTGCTGTGTGACAGATGGCAGCAGAGGGGCAGTCTGATCAAATGGTGTGTGACGTGGAAGTGTATCTCAAGGAACGGTATATCACTGAATTCCTCCATGTGGAAGCAACTGCACCCACTGACATTCACCAACACTTGCTGAATGTTTATGGAGACCAAACAGTGGATGTGAGGCACAGTGAGGTGGTGTGTGGTGCATTTCAGCAGTGGTGACAAGTGGGTCAGTTTTGCTAGCAGAGATTTTTATGAGCGCAGCATGCAGGCTCTTGTTCACCGCTGTCAAAAATGCACAGCCAGTGGTAGTGACTATGTCGAAAAACAGTGTTTTGTAGCTGAGAATTTGCTCTATCAGTAATGTTATTGTGCTCTTTGTATCTGGTGTGGTTTTGATGGAAATAAATAGGAAGCATTTATTTCGGAGTGAGCTACATATATACAGCCCAAGAGAATTCCTATTCACTAAATGCAGTCCAGACAAGCTGAAAGGCTGGACACACATGATGTTATATTTCACAGAGTTCACAGAGAACATGCTGTATGTCTAGCGGATGGTTTTTTTAATTCTGCATATTACTGAACATTTTACATAAATCTAATTCTTTTTTTAATTGCATTGTTTTAACTTGTCTTTCCATGTGCAATTCATGAACCCCAGCACAGAGGTTTATCAACAGTCTTACATGTCCTTGAGGTTACAGTTAATGAAGGCCAACCATATCCTGGGCTGCATTAAAAGAGGAGTGGCCAGCAAGGAGAGGGAGGTGATTGTCCCCCTCTACTTACCTCTTGTGAGGCCTCATCTGCAGTACTGCATCCCGGCTTGGGGTCCCCAGCACAAGAAAGATGCAGAGCTCTTGGAACGGGTCCAGAGGAGGGCCTCTATGATCAGAGGGCTGGAACACCTCTCCTATGAAGAAAGGTTGAAGGAACTGGGCTTGTTTAGTTTGGAGAAGAGAAGGCTCCAGGGAGATCTCATTGTGGCCTTCCAATACTTGAAGGGAGAGCATGAACAGGAGGGGGAACGATTGTTTACATGGGTTGATAGTGATAGGACGAGGGGGAATGATTTAAAACTAAGACAGGGGAGATTTAGGTTAGATATTAGGAGGAAGTTTTTCACTCAGAGGGTGGTGATGCACTGGAACAGGTTGACCAGAAAGGTTGTAGATGCCCCATCCCTGGAGGCATTCAAGGCCAGGCTGGATGTGGATCTGGGCAGCCTGATCTAGTGGCTGGCAACCCTGCCCACAGCAGGGGTGTTGAAACTAGATGGTCTCTGAGGTCCTTTTCAACCCAGGCCATTCTATGATTCTACGATTATAAATTTGACTTGAATGATGAATTTGGCCTTGTGAAGATGCTCAGTTCAGTAGTCAATAATCTGAAAGTATGACCCTCTTCATTCCTGTGAACATTCGCCACCCACAAGCACAGATTTTCTTTGCTAACAGGCCCTGTCTAGTGTTTATAGCAAGTACTGCGTTACTGCTTATTATCTGCATTAAAATAATACCTACTGGCTCTATTACACACTACAGAAATGTATACTCAATTACTTCATTAGTAAATGAAGGAAAGTAGAGCAGAAGCATGGCAGCATACAGGCAAGATTTGTGCTAGATTATGAAAAAACTACATTTGTGCATATTTCTACCTTTTAGCCCAATGTTTTCAAAAGTCACAGTCTGCTGAGATTTCTTTTAGAAATCTTGCAGAGAAATGTGAGGAAACTGCACAGTAGCAGTTTCCTTAGTGAACCTGGAGACCTTGGAGAAAGAAGTGAGAAACCAGAGCTAAGAAATGCGCAAACATCAACTGAATTTAAACAATATATATGTATGTATATATAGAGAATCATAGAATCAAAGAATTCTATATCAAGCACATTATATGCCAGCGCTTACCGAACAGAAGAAACATATGTACATCCCTCAAAACAAGCAGAGGATGGGTAGTACAAAGACATTGACTTAGATGTCTTTCCTTGTTCTCCAAACTACAGTGCAGGGTAATATAAATTTAAATAAGGCCATATGAGAAACAAGGTGATCAGCTGTTTGAATTTAACCCCAAGGAGCTATGAATGTAAGAGTACTGTCAAGTGTTTATAGGTCTTCCCAATATCCTCATTAATAATCCTGATACTGAGAAAATAAGTTTATCAAATTTGAAAACGACACTAAAATAGAAGGAATTGCAAGTACTAGACAGGAAAGACCTGAAAATATTTGCAGCTAATTGGAAGATGAAGCCTGAAAACAATATGGCAAAATTCAACAAGGAAAAACAATTGGAAAGCTCTAGAATTAGGCATGAATAATTCATTTGACCAATACAGAAGGATCAGATCAAGAAGTCACATTTCAGAAACTGGACATGAATTAACATGGTTTCCTTTGAAACAAGAGAATGACAATAAGCTGGTATTTCAGAACACAAAGAGAACCCACAAGGTTCATGAAATAATCTTTCTTTGTACTTCATGATAAAGCTGGGGCTGGAATAATGCACTGCATTTGGCTCTAGTTGCCACAGAAATTAAGTGTTCTGAAGGGAAAGCACAGAGAAAAGTGATGAGCTTTGGAAAGCATGATCTCAGGGGAAAGAATTAGCAAACTGGGAATGTTTGGCCTAAAGAAAATCTAGACAATGACATAAAAGACTACTGAAAAGAGGAAGGAATCTGGCTTCTCTGGTAAAACCTTTTATGTCTGATCTTCCTCTTCCTTGCTGTGATTTTCTTGCCTTGTGTGCCATGGACATAATGAACAGCAAAACACTAAAATTAACTGCCTGCAGTGTTCTGATGTCAAATATCTGTGGATAATACTATCATTCAAGATGATCTTACATGGAGAAGGGGTAGCCTCATCTGTGGCTGTTTTTCTGTGACAGTTTACTGCTTGAAGCATTGAAGCTAGCTCACATACTTTTACATGACACCGTTCAGGGATGTGCAGTCAGACCCTGAAAGACAGCAAAAATCTCTTTTGAGGAGCTTACTATTTAATTACTTTAAATTTATTTAAATTATTTAACTATTTAATTAATTTAAATTTAATTAGACCAAACAGGAGAAAAGGAGAAGGAAGAGGTCAACACTTCTACAGATGGGAGGAGAAGCACACAAACGTGACCTATTCAAATCACAACAGCAGGAGTTAAACCTCAAAGCACAGGCAGAAATGTGATGGGAACCTTGCTGCAACCTGGAATTGGTGATTTCAATAAACCTTGTATTAAAAATGGATCAGAACACTGACCCAAACAGAAGCATCCCATTATATGAAGTTGTTACAAACACCCAAAACACAATGCAAGCAAATGTAGAGGTGCATTTCTGAATTTGAGTCCATTCTCCTGACCACAAAATCATCTGTATTTTCATTTTAAATCTCAGGAAAAACTAATATGATGAATGTTTTAAGAAGCTCACACAAGATGCACAGGAAATCACTACAAAAAACAGTGATATTTGTAGATGTTTTCAGGACCTGGTACTTGAGAAAAGAAACAATGTAACTGTTTACCTCTCCTCATTATTACTTAAAACTGTTAAATGGCAGGAAAAAAAATTACTTAAGAATCTCTGAGGAGTTTGAAAAGATAAGGTAACTATGTAAAAATGCTAAGAGCTATTACTAATAACACTCTCTTAAATTAACTACACAATCAGATTCTTAATACACGGAACCCTTCCTGCCCAGGGACCTCCTCCTCTTCTGTGGATTATACTGAACTTCAGTAAACACTGCATGTATCAAACAAATCTCAGATTCTTTTATTATTCTGACAGTCAAGTGATCTTAACTTCTAGTTCGCACTTAGCCTCCAACTTTGCCAAACTGGTGAATGTAAACTAGCTATTTGAAAATAGATAAATCAAGTCAAATCAAGTAATATTGTAGAATTACTTCAACACATTCACTCCTATATTTAAAACCCTCAAATAAAATAAAATCTGTAAGCATGTATGCAAAGAGGAAGAAATTATATTTGCGGTTCTACGGAAGTACTAAAATAAAACTTGGAGATCATTGTTCTAAGCCTCACGCTACATTAAAATGCAACCTCTGCTCCACTAAGCCAAGTTAATTATTTGTGTGTACTACAAAAGGCTTTGTTGTATTTTCAGCTATTCATGGTCAAAAGTCTCTAGCCACTATCTTAACCCCACATACCAAGGGTAAACTTGACAAGGTCAAAGAATTGTTTCTGTTTAGAAGAGACGTTATCATACATTGGTGGTATGAAGAGATTTCAGTATTTATAATATTCTGTATTCTTTGTCTTTATGCTAGGCTTTAAATAGATTACATAGACTAAGCAAAGCTCTACTTGAAATCACATCAACTTGCTATCTGTATATATTTTGGCCATTCCATGCAACAATGGATTGCTCTAATGAGAACCACAAATAATATTAACTTCCAGCATACCAGCTGGAGAGCAAATTAAAGGTTAACCTTGTGTCTCTTTTTATGTTTTTACCTAGCAAAGAATAGCCTTTCGACTAAGATAATTTACTTTTGACCTTGGTAGCTTTCTGGAATATAAAATCACACAAGGTGGGTGTTCCATATCCTTTCTGGACAACTTATTTAGAATGAGAGAGTTCACCACCTAGAGACCCCTACAAAAAGAAAGACAAGTGATGTAAAACTAATGAGTAGGAGTTTGAAAAGCTCACTAAACCCATGAAGAACTTCCCTCACACAAACCAGGAAAGAGGACACTGTAGAGGAGCATAATCTACATATGTAAAAGCTTGCTCTAGACAATATGGTGATGAACCGCAGCAATACATCACTAACAATATAGTAAAAAAGCGTTTCCTGAATCCAGTATGTGTTCCATTTCTTTCCTTCTTCCTAGTGAGCATGGAGAACAAACTACTTAACAAGAACATAGAACCTATTTCAAAACTCCCAATGAAGAGAAACTGGGACATATACCCATCAAAAGTATCCCAGATTGTAGCTGCTAAATCACAGCCTGAACCAGTGCTTGAGCACCTGGTGGGACGGCAGGGCCAACCCAGGGGAGCTCAGGTACATGCAATGCAACTGAGTGACCAGAAGGGGTGGAGCCAGGATACACCCTTCCCAGACCTCATTTATGGGTTGGTAGTGGAGGTGAGGGTATCTTGCTGGACATCCCTGCCTATCTAAGGCCTTCTGAGGTAAGCAGATTTTTTTCCTTTGTGTCCATATCCACAGATGCTGCATTTAGGCTTATCTTTACTTGCTGTAGCCTAGGACTTTGCTACCCTGCCATTATTGCTGTGCTTTCCATGGCATTATAGCATTACACAGATATAACTGAATGAAGGTGAGGGTGCAGGCTAGATAACAGGTTGAGATTTCCTTGGGGCTATACGTATAGGATTGATTACTCTAGATTAATTCACATGACTTGAGAACTCCAGTCAGCAAATACTGTATTTTAAGTGATTGTCAGGAAGTATGGTTTTTTCAACAAAAGATCTACTTTAGAAGTCTCTCTCACTTTTGCCCTTACTACTCTCAATATAAGTGAATTCAGGTCTTGTAGCAAAAATCCTACTTCTCTTAAAGTAAACTATTTTAGTATTAATGGGGCTTAATAATAGACAAAGCCTCAGATTACAAATTCCTACTTTTTACCATCAAGGTTTATTAGGGAGAGTTCTCTTAAAAAAAAAAAAAAAAACCACTAGAGTATCATGCAACATCAAATTTGAATATAGCAAAGGGCATAAGAAACTACAGTAAAAAGGACTGTAATTTAAAACTCCTTTTCATATGTAGATTTAGAACTGAAAACTTCAATTTCTTTTGTAAGACAATAGGACTTAGATTTCTCAAGTGTATATATGTCACTTTTGAAAATAAAACAGAAGCTATTAAGTCATTCAACTCTTTCAAAAAGTGCTTCCCTTCCAATTAAATTCCCAGAAGCTGCCTATGCACTGGAAGACCATCACCACTACTGTACTGGGGGCTAAGCATATCATAGCAGTATTGCAATACTTCTAGAGGAAACAACCACAGACACCAAATTTATTAACATATATCAGTCCCACAGAATTAACTTAATAACCTGTCAGCTCACTGCAGAAAGGGCCATCCTATAAAGCAGTAATCAGGTTCTGCCCTAAATATTCGCTCAGTACTAAATATATAGAGAGATACCAAGCAAGCTTCATAAACACCAGTAGCTCACAGACTGATCCACTCTGTGTACCTCTCATGGGACGCTGTAAGCTCTCCCATCAAAAAACATGAGAATAAATATGATTTACACAGCAACTCCATCGGTTAAATGGGTTCTGGGTGGTCATGTTTTAGAGACAGTGACAAAACACAGATATCACACAGATGCATTAAATGTGAGCAGAAATGCAAATCTCACAATGAGAGAAAGAAGAATGCAGCAAGAACAAGAATTTTTCTAAGGAAGTTGATGCTATGTGAGAGCGTTTTGCATTCTTGAGGACAATATGCAGGAGTGAGACAACTCCTAACGCAGTTATGTTCCTGATGGCAGATGGTTCTCTTGGCTGAACAGTAGTGAAGGTTCTTAATCAGGCCTAGAAGTACAGCAAACCTTCACGCTGCTGAAAGAGAAGCATTACTCCACTACAAGCAAGTTCATAAGCAAGTGTTAATCCCCATGCAACGTAGCATTTATCATTTTTCATATAAGTGCTCATTCCAAGAGGATTATCACTTCCCCATCCTGCCCTCTGGCTGACTATGCAGGGCAGAGAAATTCTTTATTCCATATGGAAGAGGAGAGGGAGGCTGGAGGAAGCTGTGATCCCTGGCTTCCAGTGCTGCTGTAGCTACTCCAATTTGAAAGTGCGAAGGAGCACAGGCCAATACTCCAGCAGTTACTGTTCAATGAGAGTACAGATGTGGCTTCCCAGAAGCTGTCTAGCAATTAGTGACACGTGCCAGACTAGAAAGACAGAGAGGAGGGAACTCAAGTATGCCTTGCTTATGAACTTACACCTGTACAGACCCCACCAGCCTGCCTGAAAGACAGATTAGATGCACCTCGGATTTGTCTGCTCGCACAGAATTTCATGTAAGCTTGCTTGAATTGGTTCTATTTGAAGTATCCTAGATACAGTATTATGGTTTAGTTTTATAGCTAAGATCTGTGAGTATATAAATCCATTTGTGTGAGTTCATGAAATTCCAGCTGCTTTTCCTAATAAGATACTCACTCTTCTAGCAAACTGCACTTTGAGGTGTAAAAAGCTTAGGAAAGAACAAATGTAAAGTGGATTTTATTAGTCACAGGGAAATTCTGCTTTCCTTAAGAGACGTACCATCCTTACCTCTGACCTTATGTCTCCTTGCAGAACAGTTACAAACTACATACAGCTCACCTGGGTGCTCTTATTTGAAAGATGCATATGAAGACAAGTTCTAGACCAATAAGTGTGTCAAACCCATCACAGGGCCAAACAGAATAATACAAACATTATTTGTAACATGCCAAACTTATACATAAAATCAGCAGCTCTGCATACACAAAAGCAGCTAATAATGCTGATAATTTGTACCTACCACCCTAAATAGATCCTTAAAAATAAACGTTGCAACAAAAACTAGATTACATGAATGACATCTAGTGGACATATCTTTTCATAACAATCAACATTTTTCAACCAAAACTATCACATGCTTCACATAATAAAAGCAATTATCTGAGGATCAATGTTTGAGGGCTTTTTATTATTATTTATTCTTTTTTGTCTTCATAAAGTTAATATCATCTTTTGGAGATGCTTTAATTGCTCCCATGTCTTAAGACTCAATACTGTTCCATAAATCACTAGCTCCTCAAATTCTTAAGGAAATATAGTCTTCAAAAGTTTCTAGGATTGTAGATATTTTGCCAAAGTCCTTACTCATTTCAGTCATTTAAAGTATCTCTTTTGTGCATCATTCACCAATACCAGCTAGAAAAAGCTGATTTGTTGTGCTTGTACATAACCTTGTACACCAGACCACTGTGTTTCTAGCTACAAAAGCAACACAAATAGCCATTTATATATTCAGGATGATTATGGCAGGAATCACTGGGTGATGATGTTGCATATGAGTTTGAGTTCTCTTTCTTTCACACTGTTTAAACATATTTCTGCTTTGAGTAGCTGCACTGTGTCTCACAATGACTGTGAAAAGTACTTTCAGGACAGCAAAAGTGAAGTCTTCTACTCTGGATCTAATAAGCAGATTAAATATCCTCTCTATGAACCCACAGATCTTACTCATATTCTTTCCAAACCAGCAACATGAAGATCAATCTACAGACTGGGGTTCTGTTATGCTTCTCTTCCTAAGGATTACAACTTGACATGGATATTCATCTGTAATCGTCAGTAACCCTGTAACATGTTTGGAGGCTAACCATGCTGCTGTAATACTGACTAGATCCACCACCTCATCGATGGAAGAACATGGAGGAAACAATGAACAGTACAGGTAAGAGACAAAACTCCTGCAGTATTTCCCCAGAGGAGATAAAAGATGAGACAGTATTAACTACCAGCTATTGTTCCTTAACAATAACCATGATTACACAAATCTATTCAGCAAATTCAAATTATAAGCTATTCATTTAAAAAAAAAATACCTTAGAGGCACTGATTAAAGCAGTAAGGCACAGAATTATTTCCTTCAAGAAAAAAATATATAATTTCACATTTTAAATTAAAAATACATTTCACTTCCATCTGAAAATTACCTGTGTAAAGGTAAGAAGCTGTGCTATACAGATACAAGGTCAGCGTTTTTGAAGCGCTATTTCTGTGACAGGATGGGATATGTATGAACAAAATTGTAAGTACGCCTCACATCATGCACTGAGCACATGTCTGAAACTGACCAAGGCAAACCCACTGACTTCCTTTCCAGACAGCAGCTCTGACCAGGAGAGAGGCTTGACAACTCACTGAAAAACTATCACCAGAAGGATAACTATATAATGTTATCAGTTTTGAACAACTGGAATTCATTCTTCATAAATGGGAACTTTCCTACACAGCATCCCACAGATGATTACTACACCTTTGCATTGACTAAAATGGCAAGGAAACAGAAACTCTACTCCAGCACTTCTGAACAAGCAAAGGGCCCTTACCATCACAGTGAAACTAAAACATTTATGTATTCAGTTCTGCTTTCTTATTTTATAAAATCTAGGATAACATGGGATTCTCCAGCTTTATCTCCCTGTAAGATAAAAACAGAAAGGAAGAAGCCATTCCAAAAATATATGTATACGTACATGTGTGAGTCAAGGCATATATCTTGAGGATAGCCAAATTGTTCTTTGGAAACTGACTCCATACAGAGGAGAAAGCACACTTTCCTGCTTGAGAGCACAAAGTTTCTATTCAATCAATCTGTGAATATGTTTAATTTTCATGACAAATGGGCAATACTTTCAACAGTGACATTTCATTACTCATCACAACAACACAGGACAATGGGCCCCAAAGGCAGGTTTAAAAGTCCAGACAAATATTATGTACATGAGGTTCAGACAGTAAGAAGGGTCATCTTGCACTTCCTGAATCTAGAACTCCCCCCCAGAAATCTGTATTTCTTTCCACTGGAGAAGTTCTACCTCATCAAGCCACTGCAAACCAGACAGATTTTCTTTGATTAAATAAGTTCTAAACTAATTTTAATAGGAGAGTTTCACACACAAAACAAAAATTTAAAAATAATTCATGTTCTTTTCTTAGTTAATTTTAATTTTCTTAGTTTAATTCCAAGGTACGATAACTGCAGAAGTATCCAAATAAAGATAAATCAAGGCAGAAAGGAAAATGACTATACATCTAGAATTTTGTGTGGAATAAGCCATGTGACATTTCTGAATGACTGAAATTATTTTGCTACTCTATCCACTACATAAAGTGGATGATCACGAAAAGTTCTGAGCTTCTCTGCAGCAAAGTTAGTAAAACTGGTGCACATATGCAACAATGAAAAGTACCTCCACCAGATCAGTTGGGCAATTAATAATTAATTGCACTTTTCTTTTTCTTGTGATGAGATACAAGGGATTTTTATAGTAAGATTATTGAACACTGTGAAATTCCACAATCATAGAACTGCCCAGGTTGGAAAAGACCTTCAAGATCATCAAGTCCAACTGCAACCTGACCCTACTACCCTAACTCTAACTACCCACCACTAAATCATGTCCCTGAGCACATCCAAATGGTTTTTAAACACATTCAGGGATGGTGACTCAACCACCTCCCTGGGCAGCCTGTTCCAGTGCTTAACAACCCTTTCTGTAAAGAAGTTTTTCCTGATATCTAACCTAAACCTCCCCTGGCGCAACTTGAGGCCATTTCCCCTTGTCCTGTCACCAGTGAGAAGAGACCAACCCCGCTCTCAATGCAATCACCTTTCAGGTATTTGAAGAGTGCAATAAGGTCTCCCCCTCAGCCTCCTCTTCCCCAGACTAAACAGCCCCAGTTCCTTCAGTCTCTCCTCATAGGACATATTCTCCAAGCCCTTCACAAGCCTTGTTGCCCTTCTTTGGACCTGCTCCAGCACCTCAATGTCCTTTCTGTACTGAGGTGCCGTGCCCCAAAACTGAACACAGTACTTGAGGTGGGGCTTCACCGGTGCTGAGTACAGGGAGAGGATGACTTCCCTAGTCCTGCTCACCACACCATTCCTGATACAAGCCAGGATGCCATTGGCCTCCTTGGCCACCTGGGCACACTGCTGGCTCATATTCAGCCGACTGTCCATCAGCATACCAAGGTCCCTTTCCATCAGGCAGCTTTCCAGCCACTCCTCCCCAAGCCTGTAGGGTTGCCTGGGGTTGTTGTGATCAAAATGCAGGACCTGACACTTGGCCCTATTGAAACCCATATGGTTTACCTTGGCCATCAATCCAGTCTATCCAGGTCCCTCTGTAAAGTCTTTCTACCCTCCAGCAGATCAACACTCTCTCCCAACTTGGTGTCATCTGCAAACTTACTGAGGGTGCACTCAATCCCCTCATCAAGATCATTAATAAAGATGTTGAATAGGAGTGGCCCCATAATGAACAAATATGAGATGCAAGATGATAAAAATGATGCCAAGTTATTCACGTATATGACTATACTCTTCTTCCCATTTCTTCATGCCTTTTACTTCATTGCGAGCTTATATTTTGGCTTTCATTATATATTTAAACTGAAAGGTCTTTGACAAAGAAACAATTTCCTAATGTGAAGGAAATCTAATGGCTAGCACAACAAAGGGTTGATCCTTAGAGAATCTCAGTGATGTTCTAACAGAAAAACCACTAATGTTGGATGTATTTAGTTATGACAGTGCACAGGCACAGAAAAGATAATTGATTAAAATAATCAATCATTTCTTTCTTGTCTTATGATTTCGCTTTCTATGCAGAAGCTTGTGCCTTCTGCACATTCTGAAAATGTGAAAGATATTTGAGAAGCTCTCATGATTGCTAAGAACAAACTTGGAAGAGGAATAAAATCATATTTATGGGAGAGAATTTTAGGGTAGGTGGAGAAGAGAGATTTGTAGGAGCGTAGGAGCTTGGTCTCTTAGTTTTCAAAGCAACTTTTATCATTATGGCCCAAGAGCAAACAGTCCTGTACTGTTACCTAACAGTCTGCATGTGAAAGTGCTGTCCAGTTGTCCAAGTGGCTGATGGAAGGCTGATAAGCTGCCTGTAAACATGCCAGTTATGAAAGATTCCCTGAGGAGAATTTATCTGTTCTCAGTGTTCCAACTGGAAGATGAATAAGTGAGAATATAGATTTCAGGCATGTTACAGGTAAGATAGTTCACTGGTGAAACCATGAGAATGAGGAAAGACCTTATCACCCCAAATGAAAGACAGTAACACAACTTTACTTCTCAGCACATTTATGTAAACCGGATGCTTTTAAGCTCCTGATTTCCTCCGGATAATCATGGTGCAGCTGTAGCTAAACAACCTGTCTCACTATAGAAACTTGTTTAAAAAATGTACTAATTACATTTAAGATACAGACCAGAACTCAAGTTTTTTGTTTTAACATTTGAAGCTAAGCAAATTGGAATTTAGTTACACTCAAGATATTGTTCCTCTTAGCAGGATCAAAGTGGTGGCCTATTCAAGCAAGATATGCTCAAAGCGCATGGCTTCTCATGAAGAGTTCAGCACTCTAAAATTTAGTTCTGACTTTTGTAAATTAGGATCCAGATTTCTTCACCTTTGTGGCACATTGCAAGGTTTGCTTCCGTTGAAAACCTTGGCAAACTGATTGGCAAGCTTCCATACAGACAGCTTTACATGCACCATGAAAGACATAATGCACTGAAAAGAAGTTCAAATTCTTTCTTGTGGGTACTGCAAGAGCAAGCAGAACTGAAAACTTTGACATTTCACATGGTTAAAGGAGGATACTGTCAGAAAATAAGAAAAATCTTAAAAAGAGTACAAAAGTCCTTGTGCAGCAAACTCTGCACCTCTTTCGTTAAGGGCTCATTACTTGGACTAGATTTTCAAAGGAGCTACACATCCTGGTAATTTCAGGAAAGAGAAAACATAGTTTTCTATAGGTATTTTTATTAGATTTTGGTCAGTACTCTAATGTGACTATGATCAGATTTCTGTCACAAAAAGATATCACAAATCACTTAGATTTTGCATCTTTAATGTCTACGAAAGTATTTTCCATGATAACCCACACTTCCACAATTTATCATAGTCTGACATTTTTTCAGCAGTATTTCAGGCTCTGCATCACTTCAAAGTTATAATTCACTACCAGTAGGCAAGTACAACTACAGCAAATGATAATAAAATAAGGTTGAGGCCATAGGAAGACAGAAACAGCATTTTGCTACCACATACTTGTTCCGAGTTATATGCAAGTTCAATTACCTGAAATGCCATTTTTATTATTTGAATAAGTTATCGTTCATTTGGCCAAAATACCTTGAAACAAACATTTATTCACAAAAACTAGTATTGTGATAGTCACACATTAATTCAGTAAGCGAAAGATAACATATACAATAACTATGACGGGGAATGAACGTCAAGTTTCAGAGTTCTGCTCTAAAACTATATTGCAAATGAGCTATGGAAGCAACTATAAAGGCAATATAATCACAACAGAGAAGGTTAAATTCAAGTTTCTAACGAGCTTTGATAGTTAAGTGAGGAACTCTAGAAAACACAATACACTTAAGGTTACCATCTAAATTATAACCATGCTAGCTGATAGAAAGTTAACAGACAAGCCACAAAAAATGGCAAAAGGTGCTAAAAGGATCCAAGCTTCATTTATTCAACCAAATGCAGGGTGAAGACTAAATGTTTTGTTTAGTCAGGTTTTTGGTTTTGCTTATACAAACTTCAGACGCTTCAGATCTGTTTTGTACTTTCAACATACCAAAGTTCAAAAAGGGTTACACCAAAAGGTCACATTACAGAAACATAGCACAACTTGTGTAGTGGATGCCTCGTAAGGCTGGGTCACGTTGCACTACACAGCTCCATGCAGAGCTAGTCCAACAAAATATGGACATCCTGCTGTGTTGACCAGAGCAGCAGCACACCTGAGACAAGAATACTGCAGGATCAAAATCAGCCTTGCAGAAACAGCCACAACATCTCTGCATCATTCTGAGGCAATTTGCAATCTACTCAAGCTGGTCCAAAAATTGATAATCGACTATGCAGTGGCAGGTACTAAAAAGAAAAAAAATGTCTCCTGGTTCAAGTAGGCAAAGTCTTCACAAAAACAACTGATTTGGGTTTCATATCTGAGAAGGCCTGGCTGTGATGTTTGCCATGGCGTTCCTCTAATTTTCTAACAGGAAAGATATTGGGTGGTATTCAGATGCTGGTTGTCCCAGACAAGTGCTGGGAACTATCCCTATCAAGATTTATAGGATTCTAGCCAGAAATGAAAAAATCCAGACTGTGCCTAGCTGGATGCGAATACGGGTTTTGATAACAAATGCCAAAAACTATGAAAAAAAGAATAGACTAATTAAGTATATATGCCCAAATCTCCCTAAGCTAGTATGAGCTCCATCAAGATAACAAAACAATTAGTTAAAAAAGAACAAAATTTTCTTTGTTTACTTGAACAGTTTCCCATACTTGCCAGAAGACAAAGCTTGCAGCAAAATTTTTTCCTCTGCTTGTTTATACGATGAAGGTCATGTTATTTTAAGGAATTTCAACCTTTCATTAGATGTAGCAGGCTATGAGTTCCATTGCGGATATTGGAGGTCTGGTTAATTCCTTTTCCAACCTGTTGTCTCACTGAGCACTAGAGATTTGCAGGAAACACAGTGCAAGATGTCTAATATGTAAGAACTCCCTGACTTTCATAGCCACTTATGATTGTTCTTGGAAACTCACCAGGTTAAAAATAATAAGTTACAGAGACAAAATAAAAATCAGTTTGCGGCTGGTATGGAAGTCAGATCATCTTTAAAATGACAAAAAAAAAAAAAAAGAAAGAAAGAAAGAAAACCTGCCTTCTCTGTCAGATGAAAAAAAAAATCTAGGCACCATGTTAGCTTTAAAGTCATCCAATTTCATTAAGCCCTTTTGATCTATTTCAGTGTTCTGTTACTAATCTACTGCTGACGAAGAAATATGTAAAATGCTGAAACTACAATGAACAACAGAACCTTGTCCTACCTAGACTCAGATACATTACAGAATACAGCAGGTCATGGGAAAAGTCAGTCACTTCTCGATCTCATAATACATAAAATCATGAATTCCAAAAACAGAATAAACCTAATGCTTTCTGCTTACCTGATATGGAACAATACTCCCATGAGCTGTACCCCAGCGTTTTGCTTCAATTTTGCAATTAAGGTAATTAGCTGCTACATGAGTAAGACATGCAACCTGGAAATGGAAAAAAAGTGAAGTATTCAAAAAACCTCAGATTTCACTGGCAACTTCTTTGAGATTTCTGTGTATTTGAATGTCTTTTATGTACATAAGGTAAAATATTTTATGTCACAAAAGCATCTTTTATGTATTGCATATTATGTATAGCTTGAAAAAGGTATGAGAGTGATTGTATAAGTACAACTCACACAGTAATAAAATTAGTGTTCCATAACACTAGTAATGCCAGGCAAATCTAGCATTAAACTGCCTTTAGAAATAAGGCAGTATTACCCTAAACATTTTACAGAATGGTCAACAGACGCTAAGTGTCTTGTCCAAATTCTGAAAGGAAAAAAAGCACAATGAATTTGTGAGCTAGAACTTGCATTTCCTGAATCTCATTCCCATGCTTAAATCACAAAGACTTTTTCTTAGTCACAAGTTGATCTTATTTTTCTCCTGTTCTCATTCTACACATGCAAGCTACAGAAAACGTTTCAGAATTCTTCAGCTCCCACATGTTCTGCAATATCAAGAGGTAAGACTCAACAAATCATTTGACATTAGAAGATAAGGAGCAAGTTATCTAGTTATTAGTAAGACAGACAAAACTGATAAAGATTAATTTTCTAAAAAATATAGCATGCAAAATTGGGGGTAAATACGTATTTTGTAAAGCACAAATATATCTTAGGAAAAAAATGAAAACTTATGATGCAGTATTGCATGAAAATCAGCAGTTCTGCTATAGTCACTGTCAGATTCTTCATCACTATTTCTCCAGGAAAATAGTGTTAGACTATGTATCTGAAGCTGAGAAACACATTAAAGCATTAAAATTAGCATGCAAGGTTCTCATTAATTCATCAGACAATGCATTTGTTTCACACTTGAATAATTGTGAAAGTAAAATTGCTTGCTTTCATAGTAGACCCTGTGACTTTTTTTCCAAAAAGATTATTTTCTTCAGATATGTCCCCTAGATAGAAGAAATTTGATACAATGATCAGAGTGTTTACATTGTTCAATAACTGATAATCTACATCAAAATACATAGTAATTAATTCAAAGTCCACCAGTAATATGTGCATTATGTCAGAATTTCTTAAAAATTTCATTTTCTCTTCCTTTCTTCATGTGCTCTGAAAAGGCAACATAAGTGCATCAGTTTCACATTTAAAGCAAATATATAATAGTAAATCAAGTTTACATTGATTTAGTCTAGCAGAAAACCTATGAAAATGTAAAGCAAATGAGAATTAAACTGCTGCCAAAACACTACTAACTACAAATACAACGCCCTATTCCTGAGAACTGTTGGAAAACACTTTGTAGCTGGGTTTCAGCTGCAGCTTATTATATCACAGTGTCACTTCATTCAGCTAAAATGTTAAACAATGTCTACTCTGGCCCTCAGTAGGAGATCCTCTGGAAAATCTCAGCAATTAAGGAAATGGATCTGGGAAGTATGCAGAAAGGACTTATCCTTCTGGTTTGCAACTTTCCTCAGTAACACAGAATGAAACACTCTATTACAGTTAGATGAGTCACAAAAGTGTATTATTTATCAATAACATATATCCTAATCTCATTGCTCCTCTCATTTTTCAATCTGGGGTAACACCACAGTGATATTTTTCTACCACAGCAAACAGGTATGCAATGACGACAAAATTCATACCACATTAATCGCAAGATACTGTTCTGTATTTTGTGAGCAGCACTACACAGCTGCTGTATTACAAATTTCACTGATGGGTGAGAAGCATCCACTACAACAGGATAAAGACACAAGAACTATCTATTTAGTTTTTCCCACTTCTGGATGGAAATTGTAGATTAATCTTAATTGTGAGAAGCACAGTGAATTAAAATTGAGCAAAACAGAAACCCTACCACATCAATATTGAATTCAGTCGAGATGTCATTCCACTTATTTGCTGACTATGCTGTAGAAATAGATGTTCCACAAGAAAACTTCTAACTTTAAAATAATACATATTTTTAACAGTTTTGCAAATTATTTGAGATGTATATAATTCTTTTAATAGTGGAAAACAAACAGGTACACATTTCTCCAAAGCACTTGTACTCAATACAATAGGAAAAAAAGCACTCACTAGATACTGGAACTGTACCCCCAAAGCTACTGCTCAAAGGCTTGTTTCAGTAGCAATACCAAGCAAACACCAGGGAAGTCGGAAGACTGAGCAAATATGGAACTAAAAGTTGCCTAGAGTATGTTAAGGCCTCAGTCTGAAAACCAACTCCCTTTCAGCCAATGTGTTCATCTTTTGCTTTAATACATGGGTCTATGTATCTTGCTGAAATTGTTTAAAATTTTTCTTCAGTAAATCATGAAGGAAAAAGGCTTCCAGTTCTTTCTGAATTTCTTCTGAGTTGCATACCTTGTTTATGGTCAAATCATCCAGCCAAAAGGAAGTATTATTTTTATTATCATCATTATTATACAAATAAACTTCTATTGACCACATCAAAGTAAGTATTTCCAGTGCTTTGTGTTTTACGCATAAACATACTTAGTTGAGTAAACTTTGTGGCATTTTGCCCCATTAGTAATAACTGTCTAATGAATTTAGCAGACTTAAAACACTTGCTGCTATTCCTACTGTCTTTTGAAACTGTTACAGCAGTCCCAGGACCACTTAGCTCTTCCCTTTCTTTCTTTTCCTGGCTCAGTTCACTCTCCTTGATCTCGTCAAAGCTTTACCCTCACTGACATAGCACTATCCACAAAATCTTCCAGCATTTATGCTTTAGGTCCTTAACAAGGAACCCAGAACTTATCAGTCCATATCTTATGGTTAAGTAAACTTCTCGACTAAAAGCATTAGAAATTACATCTCAAAAAACATTTCTACAGATATTATATCCCCTATAAAAATACTATTAACAAAATAAGTATTTCTCCAAATTCCCCTCTATTTCAAGACTCAGAAAAGATCTCATAGCTTAGAGACACTTTCTGCACAGAATAGCTACAACCAACTTCTCAAACTAAAGATTGATCTGTATTACCCGTTCAGTAATATATTTTTAAACCTGTATTTAAAACTGCTTCCTTGAAACTTCTTCTCTCTTTTCAGTAATAAGAGATCCACAAAAGTAACCTTTGGACTGATAATATTAAAGCATACCTAATACAATAATACAGACATCTCTGTATTCATTTGCTTGCAGAGACAGATTACATACATAAATATGTATAATCACATCTCTACAGATAAGCATTTCTCTATTTCACATCAGCAAAGGGAACACACCTTAAGATTCCTTTCTGATATTACTGTTGACGGCCAAATCACACATTTGTTATGTACTTACCTAAACCAGAACAAAAAGAGACCTGCATTAAAGTCTGAAAAGTTATGCTCAGCTTATGACAGAATCAGACAGATGGGAAACAAGATATTACGAGCCACAAGGTGAACAGACAAAGAAAAGAGACAGAATTTCAAAAGTTTTTTTTTACAAGATAGCACATCAAACAATTTATTACAATGAGTTCACTGAGTCAATCCATCACTTATTTATGTGCAAGCTCAACAAGTGTACAAGAACAACGAAAGAAGACAGGTAACTGGAGAGAGGAGAAAAAAAATTTTAATTATATTTGTTACTTTCTTCACTCTCCAATGTTGTGTCTATTTTACTGCTATCCATCTTAATAAGACTGTGATTCTTATCCACGTTGATTTATATTTCTTTCTCATTTTTATTTGCTTTTTCTTAGAGAGGACATGTAGGCTTTCAGGAACTTTGAAAGACTGGTGTTTTACAGCAGTAGAGATCATTATTTTACAATATACTATGAAAATAGTAACCCAAATATTAATTAATAGCTCTGTAAGGAAAAATCATCCTGAAAATTTTCAGTGCCTTATACTGTTGAAAGGCCAATAATCTTCCATAGAAGAGGCCTCAACATTGCCACAAGCTGTCAGTAAGCATTATCTTATACCTGGGCAGATAAGGGACTCCCTCCTAGCCTGGAGTTTAGAGCTCAGCAAGAACTTAAAAACAGAACGAGTGTGTCATACATCCATCTGTCAGGCAGACAGTCCTGCCTGCAAGCACACAAAATCACTACCAACAAAGAGGAAGGTCTTACGAATTCATCAGTAGTATCCCTACATCTGTGCAAACAAGCAGGTCTGACCTTACCCTGAATTCTGAATTTGAATTCCTAACTGTCCTGTATTATTTTCTCTCTCCTTCCACAGTTTGAAGTGCTGCAGTTGCTTTCAATCTGTGTTTTGCAGAGCAGCAAATTCCACAAATGACTTTCAAGAGGTCTGTGAAAGGAATCTGAAAAAGCAAGACCACGATCGTGTAACCTAAGGCTTGCTGTTAAAGAGTCTCCAGTCCTTCAAAAAAATGTCTGTGGTCACATTATGAACACCATGCTCTGGGTGAAAACATTTCTCTTCCTACTTGTGCTGATTCTTTTAATGTGAACATCCATTAAATGATTGTGAGCTCCTCCTTCACAAAATTAAACTCCTGGTACTGAAGTTGGGAATAATCCCAACCACAAATACAACTGTATAAAGAGGAAATCAAATCCTTATTGACCAATAGCTACAAATTTAGAATAGATATCACAGTAGGTTCTGTTTTAGAGCATTCCACTCAGACACTTAAGAAGGTACCCAAATCTGTGCCAGTAATCACATGCAGCTTGTGAGACTCACTGATTAAAGATAGCCATTTGACAGAACAGTCCTTTTCAGATGATGGCATGCAGTAAATCACTGTCACAGAAATGACGCATTAGGGGATGCTTAATGAACTAGTAATAATAAAAATACAATAAAAACACAAGCAATAAAAAAAAACAAAAGCAAAGTATTTCAAAACCCCGTGTTAGACGTGAATTATCAGCAGGTAAGAAAATAGAAGAGCGCAAAACAAGCTTAAGTTTCAGTGTGCTACTGTGTAAACACTTTAGTACAAAAATGATGTCTAAAAACTAAAAGATTTGCTTTATTAAAAAAACCTTTCAACTACGTAAATATAGAGATATAGAAGCATCTTCACAGAAACAAGACATTTTTGCATGGCAGAGAACTGAATTCAGTAAAATGCATCAACAAGAAAAGGAATCAATCTATGAATGATTTTTTTAATTAGCTATTTAGAGCTAGAGAAGACCAGAATGAACATTTCTGTGCTTCTCACAGCTTTAGCATCCAGCGGAGATCTCTTGATTACAATTTAATTAGTATTAACAACAGCAAAGACTTGAGGCAGCTAATAGATGTAGGACTTGAAATTTCAAAAACAAGTATTATTCAGCACAGTTTCAAGCAAAAGTAAATGGCAAAGGAATTCCTATCTCCTTAGTTCCAACTTCAAATATATATATATATCTCACTTAAAAGAAGTTTAGGTGAAGCATCAGAAATAAAACTTGTGATCATATAATCTAATAGCACTAACATGAAAGAGGAAAAAATATTTTTTGTAAAGTTGAAGAAATAAGTATGATTATAAAAGAAGAATCAATCCAATTTTCTTAATGGAAGTCACATATTAATTATCTTTTCCTGAAAATAAATAAAATTACCATTTTAATCATTTATAAGGGACTGGAAGGACTTAGCAGGCACTGGAACAGGTTACCTAGTCTTATGGTTGATGCCCCGTCCGTGGAGACTTTCAAGACAAGTCTGGAAAGGCTCTGGGCAACCTGATCTAGTTGTGGTGTCCCTCTTCATTGCAGGGAAGTTGGACTAGATGGCCTTCAGAGGTCCGTTCCAACTCTTAAGTCTATGACTCTATAAGTTCCTGTTTCAGCTTCATAATAACACAGTAACAGTTCTAAGTAATCAGTAACTTCAAAAAAATCCATTAAAAAGATTACCGAACAACCTTCAATCACTTGGTCATATACTACTTCCTCTATCAAACTTTCAACTCATTTAAATAGTAGGTATTTATTTAAAACTTACTGCTAACTTTTTAGGGAATATGCAGCCCAAACACTCCACCGAATCTCCAAGAGAGTCCCTGTTGGCTGTTATGAACACCATATGTTGTGCACATTGCACCTTCTGCCATCTTGGGTTCCTTTCAAAAGACAATTCCTTAAAACAAGGGTGATTCATCCACTGAATTTCAAGTTTCCACTCCAAAGAATAAAGACATTGAGTTTCTCAGGGAAAAAAAAAAAAAAAAAAAAAAAGACCATCAACGTATTTTCCCATAACTTGTTACTGGAAACAGATGAATCACTTTAACAGGAACTTTAAAAACATCTCAATTTTTGGCAATTCCAGGACATAAAAAATTCAGCCAAAACAGTTAAAACTTTGGCAAAGTTGTTAGCAACTGAAACCAGACTCTGATAACAGACATATCAGACAACCTTAACACAAATTGACACTTCTAAAATCATTTTCTCATCTCTCCATCTTCTGTGAAGAAAGAATATATAGTAAATGCACTGCCTTCTGTTTTTACACTGCTTTGCTACAACCATGAAAAATGTAACAAAGTTTCTTCTGTGACATTTTATGCAGATTTTTAAAATATTGTTATACATTTTGTTATATTATTCCTTAATTGCAGCATTTCCCACTAAGAACCTACGCATTTAGCATTAATTAAAACTTCAAATATTTAAGGTTTAATTCTGTTGGTGCTTGGCTGTATTTCACTGACTGTTTAGAAAATAGCACAGACCAAATTCTTAGTGTGGCTTCTACCCATGCAAATTACTGCAAGCACACTTGCAAAATACAGAAAAATCTGAGCTTAAAAACAGTAGCTTAATATGATAGCTGAGAAAAAAAAGAGCAAAACATGCAAAAAAAAAATCCAGACAAACAGATTTTGCTCACATACAAATTAATTACCTGTGAGAACAGGCATCAAAATAACTACAGCAATGTTTCTTTTTATTTGCAATGGGATAGTACCTAGAGGCTCCAATTTGGACTCCATACACACTTTCTGAAGGATTCTCCTGTTTTATTGAATCAGTAAGAAAGATGATTTTCCATGCAAAGCTGACAACACCCAAAAGGAGTTGTATTAAAACAATTCTAATTTTTGATCTTAGGATTAGAAACAGTGCCATGTAAAAGGTAAGCATGCATACATCTAACTAGCATGGCACTATACCAGTCATCTATACGATACTAGTACATCTACAGCACTCATCTTCGCCTCATCAGCATTAACGCTTTTTACGAAAAAAAATGAAAAGCATGACTTCTGATAAAGCCATTATTATACGCTCTGTGGATTATTATCCCTCCACAAAAATAATGGTAACTTCAATAGGTTTAGACAGATTTTTAGATTTCTCATTTGGTACATAGAAATGACCTGTGCCTTCTGGGCTGGGTGAGAAATGTGCAAATGCTCCACTACCATCATCACAGTGAAACCTCTACTGGTTGCAACAGCCTCCATTGTTGTTCAACATTTTGGCATGCGTGGGCTGCACTGAGTGAAGAAAAAATGTCTTAGGCCACATATAAAATACATAGTTACTGTATGTAAAAATATTACTTATGTTAAAATAGAGTTAATGTATGTAAGTAACAAAACTTTTTAATATATATATTTTTATTAAAGCTTTAAAAAAAAGTAGGCAACAAAAACACAAAACTAGAAGGTTGGACACATATGGAACAGTGACAAAAACAAGGTTTTCAGGGCATTTGAATTTTACTGAGTCTTTCTCAAACTAGCCCAGAACAAAACAGGACACTTGCAGAAATATCGATATTTTCTAAAAATTAATATTCTTTCAAATACCAAATCAGTTAAATATTGTAGCAACAGTAGAAAATACTAGGAAATATCAAATTATTAATAATGGAGCATGAAGACAATGGAGATCTAAATAACTCATCATCCTGGTTTGTTCAAGAAATGTACCAGTCTGTCATGCAACTTCCCCTTGCAGAATGATTCAGAAGCCCATTCATAACTTTTTCTCCTTTAATATGAAATTGCCATTTTGTGGTAGGAAAAGAGATTATATAGATTAAGGAAAAAATATACAGTCAGAGCTTCTACACACAGAAGGCAGCTACATCAAGAAGACTGTTTGCTTTGAATGGAGTTTTAGAATTTAGTTTGGATATAAGGAAAAAGTCTTCTACGGTGAGAGTGGTGAGGCACTGTAACACGTTGCCTAGAGATGTGGCAACCATCCCTGTAGACTTTCAAGGCGAGGCTGGATCAAGCCCTGGACAACCTGATTTAGCTGTGCATGCGTGTCCCTGTTCATTTCAGGGGAGTTGGACTAGATGGCCTTCAAGGGTCCCTAGCAACTCTAAGGATGCTATGATTCTATGAAGTTCATCATCTTGTATGGCTATAAGACATAGCCATCAAAAAGCAAAACGTTACTTAGTTTTATCAGAATCTCTTTTTCAGTAAAATCCTACAAAAGCATTTTTAACGGAAACTTTTACTTTCAACTGGTTTAGCATAGGCTGCAATAACAAATCTTCTGTTGCACTTATAGAAATAGAGGGAGATGGGTAGTAGAAGTCACGTACAATAGTATTACTTCAGCAGAGCAACACTAGTATTAGCGGCAACACTACAAGTTCTTTGGTCACTGTCCATTAATTATTTATGTGCTAATGGACTACAGGGATCATACAAGAAGCAAACGTGCAACTGAATGAAATGCTTGAAATAGCACATATTTTAATGCACGAGATAAAATGTTGCAGAGGCACAAAAATAAAATTAACAAATTAATTTGTTCACGTTGTTTTTAAGCACTGTAATGTTGTCTGCAACACAAATGGTGTTAATCTATCCAGTTGTTAAGCCACATGCAAGTGAAAAAGAAACATGGTCTAAAGTTATGTTCAATTTGAGAAATAAATGAGTTAGCGTTACCAATGCATCTGGAGTCAAAATATGGCACTTCTGCATGATAACATATTTTGAACAGTGACAAGTTTGTACATGTTTCTCTGAAAAAGGAAATTTGTCCCTACTCGGTTTAGAAAATTATTTAATTAGTACCAAAAAAATTAAGTATGCTTGAATGAAGTTACAAAATATTTTCATATATTTTTCATCATAGAATTCTAGTACTACAGATATTCATTCCAAAGAAGGCAAGGCATTTTTACAAATAGCTGAACTCTGCCTTTTAGGCAGAGATGCATGTCACACAGTGCGTAATAACACTCAGCCTAATTTAGGCACTTGTCCTGGCTCCACCCCACACCTTGCCCTGCACCATCATGGTGGCAGCTCTTCCCTGTCATCTGGCCCAGCTTGGCCTCAGGCATGCTCCCGTCACTCAGCAACAACCAAAATATCAGCATACTGTTAACAATGTTTTGACTGAAACCAGGATAGTTTGCAATTTAACTTATGAGCTGAAAACGATACACTACAGAATGATAGAAACATGGAGAAATATGGTCATGGCAGACAAAATCTTATCAGACTGAAAACTAGTCATTAGTTCAAATTTGTTCCAGCATTATCCTTTATTTCACCTTATTAAAAAAAAAAAGCCAATCACAGCTATGTGAGATGGTCACATAAAACACTGTCAAACCTTAGTTACTCCAAAAATACCCAAAAATGTCAAACTTGTGAAGGCTTACCAGATCTCCAGAGGCTCAACAGCACATAGAAATCACTAATTTTACTTATTTACAATTTTCTATGACATAGAACTGAAACCTGTTCCATCAAATTACAGCTCTTTAACTTGCTTTGCAGAAAATCTTGAACAGCCCTATGCAAATCTGACTGATGTAGAGAGCAACTTCTAAAAACTAAGTTTTTAGAAACTTAAACTGAGTTTTAAGGGTACCAATCATAGAATCATAGAAAGATTTAGGATGGAAAGGATCTTAAAGACCCTCAAGCTGCAGCCTCACGGGAGGGACACTTCCCACAAGATCACGTTGCCCAAGGCTCCATCCAACATGGCCTTGAAGACTTCAGGGGTTGAAACTTCCACAGCTTTTCTAGGCAGCCAGTGCCAGTATCTCACCACCCTCATGGTGAAGAATTTCCTCCTAACATTTTATCCAAACTTACCTTCCTTCAGTTTAAAGTTATTACCCCTGTCCTATCACTACATGTCCTTGTAAAAAGTCCCTCCTCATCTTACCTGTAGGCCCCTTGTTGTCGTTTAACCTGGCAGATGGCTCAGCACAACAGCTGTTTGCTCACTCCACCCCTTCCCAGTAGGATGGGGGAAAAAAACAGAAAAAAATGAAGTACAACTTGTGGGCTATTTACTAAGATAGAGAAAAGAAAGAGAGAAAATATATATATTTATGTATATGTGTAACAAGTGATGCACAAGCAATTGCTCGCCATCTGCCAACCAATGCCCAGCTAGTTCCTGACCAGCGGAAGGAAGCCCAATGAACTCCCATCTTTTTCAAACTTTTCTTCTGCATGATGTCTTATGATATGGAATATCCCTTTGGCTGATTTTGTCCCCTTGCAGTTCCTTGTGCCCCCCCCAGCCCCTCACCGGTAGGACAGTAGGAGAAGCTGAGAAAACTGGAATGGCCTTGGCACTATACAGCACTGCTCAGCAAGAACTAGAAACAGCAGCGTGTTACCAGCATTGTTTTTCTCCTAAAATCAAAACACAGCATCATACCAGACACTATGAAGAAAAACTCTATCCTACCTGAAACCAGGACACTCCTTTAGCTACTGGTCTCCTCAGATCCCTGTCTTCTCTAGATTGAACAGCTGTAACTCTCTCTGTCTCACAGCCTTCTGATAAACCTCCTGGCCTTCTCTGCACCTGGTTCCACAGGCCCATGTCCTTCTTGTGCTGGGGATCCCAGAGCTGTATGCAGTACTGCTGGCAGGATCTGTGTTTATTCTGCTATTGTTTGCTTATATCTTTGTCATTTATTTTGAAATATCCAGGATATCCTTTTTCTCCTAATACTTAGCATGATCCTGAAATATGATCTGTTGGTAATAAACTACAATAAACATCTTGATACCATTTCCAAAATTATACCCATATTCAAAGGTCATCTAAATATTAAACTCACATTAAATGAAATATCTTCCTTTGTCTTCAGACTCTCTCCCTTTCCCACTCCAGATAGTTGTTTTTTATTTTTTCTGTGTATTAAATGGGCATATTTTTTCTATGTCCTTCCTAGTCTTTCTCTAATTGACAACCCAGCAAAATGAAGCTGCAACATATTCAGGTTAGTTTACTTAGCACAAGAAACAACTGTAACAAAGACATAAACATGAAGACTTCACTGTCAAGTAGCAAATGAAGAAGACTTTTCCCTTGCAAACTGGCTAAGAACTCTGTTTACAGAGTAAAGAAAGCCATCAAACCCAAGAACCAAGTGAAGTATGACCTTCCAACGACTAACTAATCATGAGAAATCACAACACATTCCACAGAGGCCAATATGAAATAGAGTTACTGTCGTGTTACTATGATCTCCTGGGCTACTTCAGTAACATTCTGGCTACTTAAAACCCTGAGGGATAATTTCTGCTCTGTGTCAAGCTCAGATCCTCAACTGAAAATTTTTAGAATAGCCAAGAAAAGTGTCTGATGCATAACATATGATCTAAAGAAATGCTATGTTAATTTAGACTTGTTTCCATATCAGAGCTGTGTAGTGAAAAAGACAGAATGTCTCCATACAGAGCACACCCACTTTTCTTACATGACAGAACACTATGTTTTGCGAGATGACACTTCATAAGCTTGTAAAAAAGAACTCTTTATTTAAACCATAGCCAAAACAAGACAACTGTGCAAGAGTCCTATCAATGGCTCCTGAAATCACCAGAAACAATGACCTCTAGAAAAGCAGATTTACTTTATGTATTCAGAAAACTTATAACATACCAGGCAGAAAAGCAACACGTTACTGCCAAGATATCAGAACAGCATTTGAGTACCACAACTGCTATTTCTCATACAACTTACTGCTGAAGGATCCTATGATGCCATATATGACCTCCAGCCATGTAATCAGTATCAGTTTCAAATATAACTAACAATTTGTAAAAGACTTGCCATGAAAACTTTTAATGGAGACCACTCAGAGCGCTTGAAATAGATATGCCTTAAACAGATGCATTTTGGGAAAAGTGATCCAGAAATACAAAAAATATTAGATTCTAAACCTCAATGTTTTCTGAATAAACTAACTGTCAAAGTAAAGCACAGAGATGGGATGTAGAAAATAACTTATGCCAATTTGCTAGGTTTTTCTAAGGTCACTTTAAAATTTGAAGAGGAAGTTTCCTACAACAAATGCAACTTAAAACATAATAATCAGAAGCACAGAAATATCTGATGAACAATTACACAATACAAATGATATTAATTGGATTATCCTGTTTGTCGAATCTGCAAAAACAATGCACTCCAAAAATGTAGAAATGTTAAATGTAAAATGCCTCTTGCAAATTTTCAGTCCAAGAGAAACCAACTTATTACAGTATTTGTTGGAGCCTGGTTGTAATTAAATACAGGAAGGATATTAAAACTTCCAAGAGATTTTTTTTTAAGCCACAACAGAAGAAAAGGCACAATTGCATAATTGGAACCAAATCCAAAACCCACTTCCTTCTTATTTACTAGCATCATCTAAACGACACTATTTAGATGCTGACGCTGAAAGGTCTGGAGCTGACAACTGTAAATCATCTGAAAGTCAAAAATTTCAAAGGAATTGTATGACATGGGTTAAAAGTTTATAGATGATAGATACAGAAAGTTAGTGCTCACTGCAAAACCACATCCTAGCGGTCACTGCATCTCTCTTTTCAGTAAAATTCTATAATCCTGTTTTGTTGTACAGAAAGAAATCTTCTTTCATAGTCACAATCTGATATAGACCAATTGGACAAAATTGTTTGATATATAACACTTGAAATAAATGTCTTTTTAAGGTATTCTAAAAATAACATTTTTAAGAGAACAGGATTTCATTTATCATATACTTTTTCCGTACAAACCAGTCAAATAATGGAACAAACTTGCCAGTCAGAGGGAAAATTCTTTAAAAAGTGTAACTGATAGCTGAATTCACTTCAGTGCAAGAAATTAACATCAAAAGCATCACCCTACAAAAAAAGAAAGCCTCTTGCTTTTCTATAAAGTATGTACAAAACTGATAGAGCAGATAGAGATGGTCATGCACCTACTATGGTTTTTCCTATAAAATAATCCAACTGTTGTTCAGAGATTTCCATCTATTTAAGAGCTTTAACTCCTGGGGGTTGTTTTTTCTTTCTTTTTCATTATTTTTCCCCCTCCCTTCGCCTCCCACGAGATCAGGCTGCCCAGAGCACCATCCAGCCTGGCATTCAATACTTCCAGAGATGGAACATCCACAACTTCTCTGGGCAGCCTGTTCCAGTGCCTCACTACCCTCACAGTGAATAATTTCTTCCTTATAATCTAATCTAAATATACCTTCTTTTAGTTTAAAGCCATTACCCCTTGTCCTATCACTGCTCTCCCTAATAGTCTCCTGCTTGCCTGTAGGCTCCCTTTCAGTAGTGGAAGACAGTGACAATGACTTTTAAAAGGCCTTAATAATGCTCAAGCAATATATTATACTCTTATTATATAGATAGATATTATTTATAGACAGCTATTATTTATGAGATACTTTATATGTTTATATAGTATATATATACATACAGTCTTGTGTCAGAATTCCCAGTTCACATGAAAGGATGGACAAAAGGTTTAAGCATATTAGCTCAGTGCATGAAACGCTGACAGAAGCAAAAAGTTTCATACAGGTCCCTGCTCTCATAACTTAACAGCAGGACATTACAGCAACAGTTCTGTTTAATACATAGGAAAAAAGGAGAAGAAGCATCTGTTTGGCAACTAGATCCCACAATCAACAGCAACAAGAACAAACTAAAAATCTACAGTTTCAGATTCCTTGTTTTGACAGTATCCATGAGAGATTCCAAAGGCTCACTCTTTTTAAAGACTCAACATATGAAGAAGACCTTGCCTTCAACATCTCAGCTTGGTATGTAAAACCATAATCACTCTGAATAACCTGTCTGCACCACAGTAATTGTCAAACTTTCCTCCTAAAACATTACCAGCAGAAGCACTGAGAGCAATTTTTCTTACACTAATTACTTAGATTTTCTTCTACTGGTTCTTTTCTCATCTTTGATGACATTGATCTTTTAAGACTTACAAGTAAACAACAGTTTTGGCTAGAAGACTAGATGTTCCCAGAGAGACTTAGCTGTCAGCTATATTTTTCTTCATTTATTTTAATGTTTGTAATGGGATTGATCACACTGGTTTGTTTTCCACCCCTAAATCTCACCCCAAAATAATTTTCTCCAATTAAATAAATGTTCTCATTAAAGTCTTAGGCGAACATCCTACAGTTAATTTTGGACCAAGGTTGTAAAGTTATCTAAAACAAAATACATCTTTTCTGATTAACAATTTATACATGTAGTCTATTACAAAATATCAACATATTACAGTTTAATTTACCCAACTTAAAGGAAAAAAAGCATTTATTTTGCAATTAAAATGCCATGTATGGAATTACTCTTTAATAACTTCTACATAAATACAATTTAATAACAAGTATGGAATAAAATAATATATTAAAAGTGCATATATAACCACCACCCCTTTATCATTTTGTACTTCAGCTAAGTGCATAAAAGCCAAAAAACACATATCACGCACACTTTGTTCACTAATTCCCTTTCTTGTATATGCCAGTAAGTGGCCCTAGAGGACAATGATGTGAACTGAGAGGGAAATTTCACAAAGACAGAGCACTTTTTTTTTTGCACAGCCAATGCTGCCTTAAACAAGAAAAAAGATTAAGGGCAACTGTGTTGACAAAGTAGGATGAATTAGGAGTTGCACCAACACATAGCTTTAACTCTTTCTACTTTTAGCATTTGATAAAATGCCAAATAATAATCCAGAAGAGTCCATTAAAAAGCCAAGAATCAGCAGAACAAAGAATCATGACATAAGATGTTCAAATTTAATTTTAATTTCTCATTATTAGTCGTATATGATACAGCTGTCATCATCAAAACATCTTTGTCTTTACAATTTTGATGAGATTTCTCTACAATGTGTCTAGAGAAACTGCTGCATATTCACACTTATTTTATTCCTTAGTTTCCAGAGTCAGTAGGGAGACTTCCCAGATTAGATTACTTTAATACTTCAGTGATCCTTGATTACTTGACAACTTAGGGCAATTTTGTTTAAGTCATTCAATCACTCTGGTAGTTACGCTGCCCAGTGCCAAGGCCTCCCTTCCAATGGTGGTTTCACCATTTATTCTTGTCTTTCTTCAACCAACTACTACAATTGCTTGCTGTCTCTGGGAGATCAAAGCCTTGATTAAACTGTTTTTAAAGAACACGGAGGTCATCTCTAAAAAATGAAAAACAAACATACTACTGTAATAACTATAAACATGACATATGAAATGGTCACTGCCAGAGTGGCACAATGAGGAAGCTGTCACTAACACAACTATTTTCATTAGTATTGTTGTCATAAATTATACTCACTAATTTGTGTTAATTTATATCACAATAGTGGATTTAGGTTCAAACATCTTAACAACTAAAAGTAGTTAGTTTGTTTTTTAAATTCCTACCTGAGATGACAAGAGATTACAGTCAATGTGCATTCCTTTCCCCGTCTTATACTTCTGAAGCAAGCCAGCCATAATTGCTCCACATGTATACAAGCCAGTAGCAAGATCTGTCATGGCTACTCCTACCCTAACTGGTTCACCACCCTAAAGAAAAGGAAGACAACACTCCAAATGAAATAAAAATAAACAGAAAACAAATAGAAAAGAAAGGAAAAGGAAGAAGAGGAAATAAGCAAAGCATTACTTTGTTATAGTACACTGTACGTAACTCTCATCATAAAAGGTGTTTAGATATTTCTTCATTGCAAGCAACAATAGATAAAAGCATCTTTGTTTGAACCAAAACATAAAAGCTACCCCTGAAAAACAGATACTCTTGCAGTATTTACACAATTCTATGCATCAAGAAGCTGCAAAACCTGCAAATTGTAAATGATTTTTATGCTACTTTTTGTTCTAATATAATCAAACATAGAATCATAGAACAGCTTGGGTTGAAAAGGACCTCAACGATCATCAAGTCTCAACTCCCCTGCCAAGTGCAGGGTCGCCAACCACTACACCAGGCTGCCCAGAGCCACATCCAGCCTGGCCTTGAATGCCTCCAGGGACGGGGCATCCACAACCTCTCTGGGCAACCTGTTCCAGTGCGTCACCACCCTTTGTGTGAAAAACTTCCTCCTCATATCTAACCTAAATCTCCCCTGTCTCAGCTTAAATCATTCCTCCTTGTTCTATCGCTATCCACCCTCACAAACAATCGATCCCCCTCCTGTTTATACGCTCCCTTCAAGTATTGGAAGGCCACAATGAGGTCTCCCCGGAGCCTTCTCTTCTCCAAACTAAACAAGTCCAGTTCCCTCAACCTTTCCTCATAGGAGAGGTGCTCCAGCCCTCTGATCATCTTGGTCGCCCTCCTCTGCACTCGTTCCAAGAGCTCCACGTCCTTCTTGTGCTGGGGGCCCCAGGCCTGGACACAGTACTCCAGATGGGGCCTCACAAGAGCTGAGTAGAGGGGGACCACCACCTCCCTCTCCCTGCTGACCACTCCTCTTTTAATGCAGCCCAGAACATAGTTGGCCCTCCGGGCTGCAAGCGCACACTGCTGGCTCATGTCCAGCTTCTCGTCCACCAGGACCTCCAAGTCCCTCTCCGCAGGGCTGCTTTCAAGTACTTCTTCCCCCAGGTTGTATAAATACCTGGGATTGCCCCGGCCCAAGTGCAGCACCCTGCACTTGGCCTTGTTGAACCTCATTAGGTTCTCATGGGCCCACGTCTCCAGCCTGTCCAGGTCCCTCTGGATGGCCTCCCTTCCTTCCAATGTATCGACTGCACCGCTCAGCTTGGTGTCATCTGCAAACTTGCTGAGGGTACACTCGATTCCATCGTCTATGTCATTGATAAAGACATTGAAGAGCACTGGTCCCAGGACTGAGCCCTGGGGGACACCACTCATGACCGGCCTCCACCCTGACACAGAACCATTTATCACAACCCTTTGGCTGCGACCAGCCAACCAGTTCTTAACCCACCGAACAGTCCATCCTTCAAATCCATCTCTCTCCAATTTAGAGAGAAGGATGTGGTGAGGGACCATGTCAAAGGCTTTGGAGAAGTAGATGACATCCATCGCCCTCCTCCCATCCACCGATGCTGTCACGTCATCGTAGAAGGCCACCAGATTGGTCAGGCAAGATCTGCCCTTGGTGAAGCCATGCTGGCTGTCTCGGATCACCTCCTTGTCACGTATGTGCCTTAACATGTCTTCTAGGAGGATCTGCTCCATGATCTTCCCAGGCACAGAGGTGAGGCTCACCAGCCTGTAGTTCTCCGGGTCATCCTTTCTCCCTTTCTTAAAAATGGGAGTAATGTTTCCCTTTCTCCAGTCACCAGGGACTTCACCAGACAGCCATGATTTTTCAAGTATGATGGAGAGCGGCTCGGCAACCACATCAGCCATCTCTCTCAGAACCCTAGGATGGATATCATCTGGCCCCATGGACTTCCACACATTCCGTTTCAAGAGGAAGTCTCGAACTTGTTCCACTGTTACAGTGGGACAAAATCCGCTCCTCTCACCCACACCTCGAGGTTCAGGGTCCTGGCAGACACGGGGAGCCTGATCACTAGTGAAGACTGAGGCAAAGCACTTATTGAGCACCTCAGCTTTTTCCACGTCTGAGGAAGCCAATTCTCCATCCTCATTTACCAGAGGGGGAACACTCTCCTTGACTTGTCTTCTCTTGCCTATGTACCTGTAGAACCCCTTCTTGTTATTTTTCACATCCCTAGCCAAGTTCAGCTCTACCTGCGCCTTGGCTTTCCTGATCCTATCTATACACATGTGGACAACAGCCCTATATTCCTCCCAGGCTACACAACCCTGCTTCCACTTCCTGTACATTTCCCTCTTTTCCCTCAGTTTAAGCTGCAGGTCCTTGCTCAGCCATGCCGGTCGCCTGCCTCCTCTGCTTGATTTCTTTTGCTGGGGAATGGAGAGCTCTTGGGCTCTCAGGAGGGTGTCCTTAAAGAGCTGCCAGCTCTGCTCTGTTCCTGCGCCCTTAAGGACAGTTTCCCAGGGGATCCCACCCAGCAGTTCCTTGAGCAGCCGGAAGTTTGCTCTCCTGAAGTTCAGGGTCCTGACTTTACTCTTTGCCAGGCCTACATTCCTCCAGATCACAAACTCCACCAGGGTATGATCACTACAGCCCAGGCTGCCTCCAATCTTAACCCCTCTAATGCTCTCCTCCACGTTGGTGAGCACCAGGTCCAGTAAGGCTTCACCTCGGGTCAGTCCATCTAATACCTGGACAAGGAAGTTATCCTCAACAGACTCCAGGAATCTGCTGGACTGTCTGCCGCCCGCCTTTCCGCTATCCCAGCAGATATCCAGGTGGTTGAAATCCCCCATCAGGACAAGAGCCCGCGAACACGACACCTCCTGCAGCTGGAGCAAGAAGGCCTTGTCCACAGGCTCCCCCTGATCAGGTGGCCTGTAACAGACCCCAACCACTAGATCTCCTTTACTGGACTGATAGCTGATTTTAACCCATAAGCTCTCAACCTGGTCATGGCTGTTACTCAGACACAGCTCTTCACAATCTATCCACTTCCTAACGTAGAGGGCAACTCCCCCTCCCTTCCTGCCCTGTCTATCCTTTCTGAAGAGCCTGTAGCCCTCAATCAGAGTATTCCAATCATGGGATTCGTCCCACCACGTTTCCATGATAGCAACCAGATCATAATTTTCCAAGCACATCATGGTTTCCAGTTCCTCCTGCTTATTTCCCATTTCAGTGCTTCAACACAGAAATGTTTAAAGGAAAGAGATACTGTTAGAAACAACAAAATGGAAGCCAAAGTTCTAAAGGATTTCCACAGCACATTACCCCATGACTACTTGAACTGCAGAATCATACTGATTCACTCCTCTTGGTCTCCTTAGTTTGAAGTACTTTCCAAAATTTTTGAAGTATAATTAATTTCATCCTCGATAGAGAAAATTACTCTTTGAAGATATAAAAATCACAGTTATTTTAAGATTGCTGCATATGAATTTGTCTTCTCAATCCTCGATTCCAGTAATTTCTTCATCAAGTACTAACCTACCTAATCTTTCAAAGTTAACACTTCCTTTGCCTCGGTAAAATGTTAACCTTTGTTCATAAAAAATATCTTCACAATTCCCTCTTATAGAACACTCCTATACTTGAGAAATCAAACTGCTAGCACCATATTGCAATGTTATTTTTAACATTGACTTTCTGCACCAGTCTGCTCAATTTCCATTCTTCCTCAGCATGCCTAGTAAGGTAATTCAGCAACTATCATCCCCCTCCCCCCTAAATCAACTTTTAATGTCCATCCTGTGGCGTTTTGTGACAGGATGCATTCTCTAACTACTGTGAAATAGACTCATTTATATTTTCATCTCTGTCCTGTGGAACAAGAGATAAAAAGCTGCTTTATGTGAACAATGAAGCTCCAAACATCCAGATATACCTTGCTTTGTTGGTAAAACTTCCCATCGCAGATGGAGTTTGACAGCACCACAGAATCACGGAATTATAGGGGCTGGAAGGGACCTCTAGAGATCATCAAGTCCAACCCCCCTGTCAAAGCAGGATCCCTAGACCAGGTTGCACACGTAGGTGTCCAGGCAGGTCTTGAATATCACCAGAGAAACAGACTCCACAACCTCTCTGGGCAACCTGTTCCAATGCTCTGTCACCCTCACTGTGAAGAAGTTCTCATGCACATCCGTGCAGAACTTCCCATGCTTCAGTTTGTGGCCATTTCCCCTTATTCTATCACTATGCACCGCTGAAAAGAGTCTGGCCTTTGCCTGCCGCATCCTAGGTATTTATAAATATTAATCAGATCCCCTCTGAGTCTTCTTTTCTCAAGGCTGAACAGACCCAGGTCACTCAGACTTTCCTCATAAGAGAGGTGCTCTTTATCATATGTACAGGCCCTTTATCATATGTACAGTACTTCTGTAGCTAATATTATACTAGTTTCCTGTGCAAAGTAAAGATCTATACAATAGCTTTTCTTCAAATAAATCATTTTAAAATAAAGGCTATCCTCACCCACCCTGAAATGAGGTTACTCTCCTGGGAGAAGGACAAAACAACCTCTGGTAAGAAAGAAAGGGCTGGGCTGAACCCCAGTTAGAGAAAGCCCCAGGACATATCATTCACATGTTTGAACATACAGAATTTCACTCCAGTAGAGGAGATATTTCCTTCTGACGCCACGCTTTGCTGTTGCTCAATCTTGCCACTAGTTTACACTTTTATTCATGATAGACTCAACATATTTTGGAAGATTCCCTTCCGGTTTGTTTGTTTGGTTGGTTGGTTTTTTTGCCCTTTGACATAACTTCTCAGTTTTACATCAGCGATACAAAAAGTGATCCACTAGAAATGGAAATTGTTTTGAAACGACATGCACAGTAGAAGTATTAATAAAAGTCCAGTAGTCTTTACAGATTGGAAATAGCTTGCTGCAGCTAATATTAACGAGCAATGGCTATATTTTTTCAACACCTCTAAGCTGTATACCATGTATATTCTTTTGTTGCCATTTGTTTTTAAGCTGAAGAAGAATGGTTCCTCTGGTACTGTAGATTCTAATCATGTTTTGCTGTCTTGTGTCCAGTAAAATAAAAAGTGCTTCTGCAGCAAGAAAAAATGCTTACTGAATACACTGCAGCACCATAAAGCTATCTAGCACTGTATGTAATGATCCACTTGGAGATGTTAAATGAACTTGTATCCAAATTGTTTTTATTTAAGTTCAAATTATTGCCCTAATGAGTTGCATGAAATTTTCAAAGGAGTATTCATCTGATGCTGAACATGTTAAAGTTTTCTGCTCATCAAATAAGAAACTTGACTGTGGTATTGAGCCAATAAAGTACCTATAAATTATGTCTTCCAGGACAATAAAATTGTCATCAGTATAAACTCAGTCCTTTTTGCATATTTTAATTTATAGTTTAAAAAAAAAAATTGACTGAATCTGGCCTGAACCATCAATTTTCATTTCAAAATGAATTTGTGGTACAGATTTATATAAAACAGGTTTGAAGTTTTCATAGACACTAGAATTTCACAGGTGTCATAACATTTCCAATATGGAGGTAATGAAGTACATATGTATGAGTTGGAACTCCATGCAGATTTCCTTATCCACACCTAAACACATGATTTAAAGATAGCATTCTACAGTAAATAGGTTTGGTTTAGTCAACAAGAGCACAAGTACAGCTGTTTTCGCCTTTAACTCTTCAATATTGCAAAAGTTACGGTTTGATTTCAAGATTCACAAGACAATTTTGCTTGGAAGCCTTTCAAAATAGCCAGCATTCAGTCATTTCAGTAAGAGTTACTTCTTAGAAAAAATGGAAAAAAGTAAGATACTCAAAATTTCTTCACATAGGAATCTTCTCTCATATCTCAAAAAATCAGATGAAAAATGCATATAATCTTGCACTCCTTTCAAGAGTTCTATTCCATGAGTCCAATGTGATATTATTGTGTAATTTCACCACTTTCATACTGCATTTTTAATTATTTCACTATCTAAGATACAGCTTAGAAAAAATACACATTTCCATGGTGATCATGCTACTGCCTCAAAGTAAGTGTTATATAAGGTATTGCAAGAAAAAGAATGTTATATATGTGATAAAATTAATGAAGGTTTAAGCTTTACTCAAATTCCTGTGCTGGTAATACAGAGATTTCACAGTATAATACTGAGAGTCACTGACTGGAAGCATGGCTGCTCAATATTCAATAAAGTTAAGTCATCAGCAACAGAAAACATTCTTAGACATTAAATCAGCAGCCAGATGGCTGAAATAGAGTAAAATTTACAATATTAAATTTCTCTAAAATTCAGTTCTTACTGCAATGAATTCTATCAATTTTAGAAATGTCAGGTACAGAACATAATTCTACTATCCTATTATTAAAATGCTTTGTAAGGAGCTGTAAATACAAGAGCTGCTAGGAAAGTAATGTCTCCTATCCTATTATGATGGCCCATGATGTCAGAGGTGGATGTTGGTGGCATGGCGGTAGAGGTTGAATCTTCCTGCAAATATTGTTAAATTTTGTTGTCATGAAACAGATGGCAGCAGAGAGACAGTCTGACAGAACGACATCTAATATGAAAGTGCATGCAAAGCAAAAGTCTGTCACTTAATTCCTCCGTGCAGAAAAAAATTGCACCCACTGGCATTCATCGATGCTTCCTGAATGTTTATTGAGACCAAACAGTGGATGTGAGCACAGTGAGGTGGTGGGGGGAGCATTTCAGCAGTGGCAAAAGCGGGTCACCTTCACTGGTGCAGTTTTTGACAAGCATGGCGTGCAGGCTCTTGTTCATCACTGGTGAAAATGAGTAGCTAATGGCGGTGGCTAAGTTGAAAAATAGCGTTTTGTAGCTGAGAATTTGCTCTGTCAAACAGTGTTATTTTGCTCCTTGTATCTGGTGTAGTTTCCATGGAAAGAAATAAGAGGTATTATTTTCAGATCAGTCTACTTATACACTGATGTACCTTAAAATTAAGCAACTCACTGATGTATGTAGATGTTTTTTCTCTGCTCCCCAACCTTGTAGTTTGTCTACTGCAGCTAAGACCTCTAAGACACTGCAAGCACGCTAAACAGTTTGACTATTAAAAAGAAGTTTCTACAGAGCACTGCCATATTATTATGTTGATTAAGTATAGTAAGTTACTGCAAGGCAATACAAAAATATGTTATAACTTCTGTTTTCTTTTTCCATCAGTTTACAAGACTGACATTTTTAATTTACAGTAGGAAGAAATTATAACCTAGTTTACTAGAGTATGCTCCAAAAGAACATGTTACTTTAAAGAGTTTAAGTACAAATTCCTGTTATTAGGCAGAAAATAATAGTTTAATTTAAAAAAAAACACACATGTGAGCAAGATTCTTTTTTCTTCTTTACTTTGGTCATTTCTCTACATATTGCCTGAAATAAGCTTTTCATACATTTTTTCAGAGCTGGCTGTGTTTAGAATTCAAAACAACTCAATAACATGCATAAACTTAGGACATGGGAGTTTCAGTTGAAAATAGTAAATTCTCCAGCAACCATACAGTATAGTTTTAAAACCATTTTGGTCAAATTTCACTGCAACAAAAGGCACACACCTCTTCGGAGCTACTGACCGTTTAAGTCTTTGAAACAAAACTGTCTCTCTGTACATCAA
Source organism: Numida meleagris (assembly GCF_002078875.1). Lineage (NCBI taxonomy): Eukaryota > Metazoa > Chordata > Aves > Galliformes > Numididae > Numida > Numida meleagris. The sequence goes on along the minus strand of NC_034410.1, from coordinate 50,170,204 downwards.
AAAATGTTTTATTCAGAAACTGATGAAATATATGACCAACTTCTAATGAAAAATAAATAATAAAGCATGTTTTAGAGTGTTTATTTTAACCATGAAAGAGAATGACTAAGTTTGAATTAATTGTCAAAAGTCCTAAGTGAATAAATGAAACTGTTACCAACAATGATTACATGATTTTTGATTACATTCCCTCAAGTCCTGGGGAGGCGATACCAACATCTGGATTTACAGTGTAGATCTTAACACAACCTTTTAATTAAATCCACGTTCATAGGTGTCACTGAGTAGTATTGCTCTCAGAACACTTGTAGTTTCCATCATTCACATAACTAAAAGCCTTACAAGAACCCTGCGTTTTGGTTTTTTTGTTGTTGTTGTTTGGTTTGTTTGTTCCCTTCAAATTTTCAACATTAACTCCTTTATTCAGCTGGTACTACTAATATTTGTCCCTCTCTAACACTTACTACTTCTACCTAATTTTGCTTGGTACATTTTGAAGAGGGCATGAAATTTCTGGCACTGTATTAGAGGCACTGACCACTCTACAGTGACTATGCTCAATCACTGGTTAATACATATGTGCCTTACATATTTGAAGAAAAGTATCTTTAAGGACCACATTCAACTTCATCTTGTGTTCTGAGGTGAGACACCTTAAGAGTATGTACACAGCAGCAATGTGGGTTTTTTTGTTTTGTTTTTTTTTTTTTTAACTTCTGCGTATAAAGGAGTACAATAATTGTCTGGAGCACAGAGTTCTGATGCTTGCCATTGTTCTTGGCAGAAAATTAGTCTACTTGAAGAATATCATTCCTATAGTAATGTCCAGATCATCATGCTAGGCAAAGACCTATTTCACCAGCACTCTTCTCTGAGGTAAAGATACACATTCTATGTATCTCTGTAATCCAGATACTAAGATACCTCTGTAATACTTCCTGCACTGGTGTATGATTCAACAATCTTGGATATCAGTGGGAATAGCAGCACATAAAGCTTTTCCAGAGCCACTAATGGTATGTCTCTGCAAATTTTCACGCAGGATGACTGACAAGTTAAAAGTTATCTGGACGGCTTCACAGTTCCAACTTTTAAAGGTCTGACACAGTTGCTGTATCAAAGCACAGGTGAGGCTTTCCACACAAATATGCTTCCATTATCCAGCAGTTAATCTGCCTATTAAAGTTCCTGAAGTGACTGAAAGTCACACAGATTAGCTTAAGTATCAATAACTTATTCACTGGAGATTTAGGATACCATTTTTCTTCCATTTTCTGTTTCTCGGGCATTGACTTGGTTTTTAATGCCAGAGTGAGATACCTCATGAACAAAAGTACTATCATTTTATTAGATCCACAGAGATAAGGCCTCTTGTTGGACTGTGGAGGGCATACATAGCAGAAGTGTTAACAAAGGCTAGCTAACACCATAATGTGATTAGTACATAGAGTATGTCACAGATTCTACTAAATTTAAAAGTTGAGCACTGTACCTCATGCCCTGTGATATGCGTGAGACCAGAAATGGCAGCTGCAATGGAGTCATATCCACCTCTCTGAACCATTGGACCAGTCTGTCCATAACCTAAAACAGAAAGAGAGCAAACTCTTTTTCAACCAAGAACCAGCACAACAAACACTTCTTACTACTTTAGAATAAAAAGGAACTGATATTTCTCATCAGCTTCTGTTCACAAGTAGAAGAAATGGCTGAGGGAACTGAGATAGTTTAGTCTGGAGAAGAGAAGGCTCAAGGGAGACCTTATCGCTCTCTACAGCTACCTGGAAGGAGGCTGTGTCAAGGTGGTGGTCAGCCTCTTCTCCCAATAGGACTAGAGGGAATGACTTCAAGTTGCAGCAGGGGAGGTTCAGGTTGGGCATTAGGAAAAACTTCTTCTCTAAAAGAGCGGTTAGGTGCTAGAACAGGCTGCCCAGGGAAGTGGTTGAGTTACCACCCCTGCAGGTGTTCAAGAAACATTTAGATGTTGTATTAAGGTACCTGGTTTAGTGGGGAAATACTGGTAGTAGATGGACAATTGGACTAGATGATCTTGAAGGTCTTTTCCAACCTTGGTGGTTCTATGATTCTATGAAGCAAAAGTATTTGATTTCTATTATTTAAACTAACAGAAACTGTCAGTGCCCTTAAGAGTCAGAGATTTCAATTTCTACTCCTTAAAGACGTAGCAAATTCAACAGTTATTCTTATGCTTTCTTTTCTCTTTTCAGAAATCTCTAGCGGAAATACCCTAATTAAAGGGGAAAACACTTAGGAGCTGTTACAGACAAGACTCTTAGTATGGCTGGCACTTGTAATACAAAGTTTCTGTATCACTCTTATCTGTGAGGACAGCATTAAACTAAATATATAGATAGACAGATAGATAGATCATCATGTATTACAAGAAAAAAATCTCTCAATCTCCCTCATTCCTTTTATTTATTTTATTCAGAATAACACACTCTGGTAGCCTGTTTGGAAGATGTGACAGTCAAGACTGGGTTTATTGCTCACCGCACAAAATTAAAAATTGTTAGATGTAAGGGTAACCATCTTCAGTTCCTCCATTTGGATCAATGTTATTAAGTACAAAATTCATAAGTATCTCCTAATATACACTGCAAGATATTAACGATCACTTCTGAACTGCAGTTGAAGTACTTTGGTACTCCAATCACTACTTATTAATTCATACCAAGCAAAACAAAATCCAATAAATAAATTGATTTCCATCATTGGGCTATAGAATACCCTAATTACGTGCTAGGACATTTTTCTGAGAGACATCAGAGCGAAGTTATTCAAGGCTAAGGAGGAACTTGCTTCTATGCTCAGTGTTACAAGAAACATCAGGATACTAAAGCCAGCAGAAGGACTTTATCAACAAAGCCACAAAACAAATATTTCAGGAGAAAGGATTCACACTTTTCTTATTGTCAAATCTATAGCATATTGACTTTACTAATCACAAGAGAGAAGACAAAACTACTAGTTTATTAGGTGTTATTAAAAGTTGTTTCTCCGACAATGGCTGACCTAAAGACCCTGAAGATCAATTAGTGACCTTTCCTCTCGTATTAGCACAGCTAAGTTCACAAAAAATGTGTTGATTTTTAAGCATAACTGGATTTGCAAATAAAATGTTGGATCCACCTAAAAATGCTCTGAGTGGCTCCAAGCATATATCGTTATCTCACTGAGATGAAATGGAGCATTAAAATCATTGAAACATGTGTGGGTCCACTTCAAAAACAAAATCTTGCCCAATAATTAAAAAAACACTCAAAACAACTTTAATTGAATAGTGAAAAGCATATTGAAGTCAGTGAGAAATTATGCACTGGTCTATTAACAAAGAAAAGTCATCTCAACACGTCTGCTCACACAAATGTTTTCACAAACAGAAAACATCTGAAAAATAAACATTTAGTACATAGACAGAAAAATTAATTATAATGTTTTTTTGCAATGCTCTTCTGGTAATGACAAACATCCATCCTTTAAACATTAAATTGAGGAAAGGTGACAGGCAAAATTTCACACTTTTTTCTAGCGGCATTTTAGAAATGTTGATTTTAAGTCCTTTTCCACACATGACAATAGTCTAATTTCAAGACAGAAAAGATTATTTGATGCCTCTCTGGTTAACTTCACAGGTCCTAAAGGGGTGTCTGGTTTTCAAAGCTCACAACAAATTAAAAAGGAAAGATACATAACTCTGGTTTTGATTTAAAGTCTGAATTGACAAAGCTAATGTGGAGGCAAAAATCTATTACTACTGTAGATGGTGTGGCACAGAGCCTGTCAAATGCCTAGGGGAAAAAGAAGCCATCTAACTACAAAAGTTAAGTGACAAATACCTATTTCTAAAAATGAAAGATCTTATTATCTAGACAAAAAAAAAAAACACAAAAGCTGAACATTATTGAGTAAACTACACAGGTCAATGGAGGAACCCCCCACAGATGTTTTAGAAATAACCAGGAATACAAATAAAAAAGGCTTGAAAGAGAGCACACTTGCATTCAGAAAACTGGTAGTCTCATGGACAAATCTCACCATAACACACAGACATACCCATATATATTTATAAAAAAAAAAGATATTAAAATACAACCTGAAGCATATGTTTGCCCAAAACACCTGTGTTCACATTTGAATTCATTGTGCAAAGGCAAGAATTTGCAATCACACAAAGATAAGCCTAAAGATAGATTCCTGCTTAGAATAACGTAGTTCTGGCCTTACCAACTTTAACCAATGCACAAAATACCTTTGCCTAAAAAGACAGTCTTAGCTAATTATAGAAAGAATAGGCTTCAGAGAGGTGGTCTCTGAAGATAAAATGACACACCTGACTATGCTCTTGCTCTGAATTGCCTTCTAGTGAATCGTAGTACCAGAGAATTTTACTTAGATCTTAACTGAGAATTTCCAAAATCATTTCAGTTGGAGAAGGGGCTGCATGAATACTTAACCTCAGAATATACATATTTCTGTTGTCTGAGTTTGACAAAACATTTAAGGCTTTAGATTCATGTAAAATGGAATCTGGAAATCAAAAAAGAAAAAAAAAGAGGAAATTGTACCCTCATCCCCCCCCAATCTCTATTCTACAATATTGATCTGATACCTGCCACATCCTCACCTACCTAGATCTCACAACTGCTGCATAGAAACTGCTTTGCTCTGCTGCAAAGTGCTCATCAGTTCAACAGGTGAACTGATTGTGAGACTGTCAACAGTCTACGGACTGGTTCAGACCAGTTCTGTGACTAATGGGGCAGGGAACCCACGGACCCATGCCCCGGGAAAGGGAAAGGGGAAAAAGGGTAGGGAGATGGGCCTAAAAACAAAACAGTGGCAATGATCTGAGGAGAAACAAACTAATTTACTAAATAAGATATCAGAATGCAAAATAACACAATATAATACAATATAATTACAATTTAAGCTAATAAATCCAATAAAATGAGAGTGGCCAAAATTAAGGTAGGCCTTACTATAATACCGATGGTGAGATGGCTGGGGAGCGAGATACAGCCGGGACAAGAGACGGGAAGAGAAGAAGGAACATCCCGTGGTCTGTGAACAGTTTTATCTTTCCCTCTGACCGGAAAACAGTAACAGGGGAGCAAAGTCCTCTGGGGAATATAGTAGTTCTTCTCTTCTGAGAACCAGGTACATACACTACATGATGTTATGATGTGGAATACCAATAACCAAAAATCATAAAACTATGACAGAGATACAGTAACCCCTAGTCAGACCACCAAGTATCTCCTAAGAACTGACATTGTCCATGGGTGTCCAACTTTTTGGCTTGCCTGGGCCACATTGAGTGAAGAAGAATTGTCTTGGGCTGCATATAAAATAATATACAATCTAGTTACCGTATATAAGTAACAAAACCTTATATATATATATATATATATACTTTTATTAAAACGTAAGAGGGCAACAAAAACATAGAACTAGTAGGTTGAACACGTACGTATAAAATCACCAGAAACATAAAATCTAAATGTTCGCTAAAGGACTGTTTATTCAGCAAATTCACTTACACCTACATCTTCCTGGATCTGTCCTGATCCTTCAGCCAAGTCTTATCTTCTGTGTGAGGAAGGCTTCCATAAAATGAACTGAATGTGACACAACTACTAAAGAACAAATTGAGCTGGCTACCTTGCGTCAGCTTAGAGTAAACAAGGGCCCTTGTGGTAGGCATGTACAAAGTGAATGCCACAGCTTTCTGCAAGCAATCCTGTATTCCTCGTGACACATCAGAAAAGAATGGAGAAATGACCTTAAAGGCTACACTTTGCATCCCCACTTATTCAGAACTTTCCAAGACAAAATTGCAGTTGAAATATTAGAGAGTATATTCTTAACTACAATTGCCTGAATCTCTTTTTGCTAGTATGCACTGCAACATACATTGTATGAATATTCAAAACAAGACATGTGTTACATGACAACGGATACATATGTTCCTCTATAATTCCATCTCCTCCCACATACATGGGAGCATACAACAATTGAAGTTGTACAAAATAACACAAGATGAAAAAGCAGCTAATATGGAATAATAATGCAGGTCACATCTGTTTTAAAATGCCTGCAGTTGCTTGAAGGCATTGTCAATGTAGAGCAACAAGAGAAAGCTCAAGATACCTAAAAACATTTTTGCACTAGAACTGGAAGACAATCAAAATGTATCAAAATAAACACTAAATTACTCAAACTAAAATCCTCATCACAAGTTGTGGGCTTCCAGAAGAAGTAACTATGTAAGACAGCAATTGCGATTCGCTGAGGATTTATTTGGTAAAGTAAGTCCTCAGCAAGTAAGCTTCCCGTAAATATTGGCAATATATATCCATTCCAGTTAGAGAAAGAGGTGAGACTGCTGCTACTATCTGATTATATTACAGTATGTTGCAACAATTGCTGACAAATGGAAGGACTGAGAATTTCTAATGAGAAAGATCAGAGAGACCTAGCAAAATAAAGACACTCTTTACTGGGACATAAAACTTAGCTGCTTATTAAAAGTTGGAGACACATTCCTGCTCTGATGAAATGGGGCCAATTAGTATGAAACAGAAGCCACCTCTGACATCATGAAGGTAATCATTTATGTGATTAGTGTGCGAGTACCATGTGAGGGCACTCAAGCTTTGAAACATACCACAGGAAAAATGATAATATTTACAGACATCATATGGGGTTATTTTTTCCCCAAATTTTTACATGTCATAACAAATGGCTGCTAGTTTATCCACTTAAATACAATCAAAATTGTTAGAATATATTTATCACACAAGACACGCTTTGCTTTGGCATCTGCACTAAATAATTCTGTTCTGGGACTGAAATAAATATTATGAAGTGAGAAAGGTCAGGATGAAGATTAGGAAAAATGCAATAACGGTAAAAGCTGTTAGGCTGCACAAAAGTGTTATTAGTGAAACAGCCAAATGCCAGATGCTCAAAAATGTCACATTAAATTTAAAAATGCTAGCAAAATCTGTTTCCAAAAAAAAGCTCTGTTAGAAAAACAGACTAATGTGTCTTTCCAGGTTGAGCTTTATAATACCATGTAATCTACAACATAGCTTTATTTCATTTTTGCCAGATGACAGTGGGATTTTTAGCTACATTTATGGCAGGCATTCTTCATAAATTTTAAGAAAGCAGGCAAACCAAATAAACAACTTTGTCCCAGACGAACTTCCATGTGTTTGTAGATCGCATGCTATTCCAAGTCGCGTACTGAACATTTGGACACTCCGTTTGCTTACTTAGGGGCTACTGATAATACGACGACAGAAATTCCTAACGTGTATAAAAACAGTTCATTTTGACTAGGAGCCACATGCAAGCATCTGGGACAAACAGACACCAATGTGTTGCAGTATCTTCACTTAAACAACATTCACCTTAAAAACAATATTTTTAGGCAGGTAACTTCTGATTCATATGTATTTTTTAGAGGGGTTAAAATACTTCTTTATTCCTCAGACTGTTGTACACTTGATTTGTATTTGATGAAATTTAACAGTTTCCCTAGGATCCATACTTTGTACCTTCCAAAAAAGCAACAGAGAAAAGTTTTTTTTTTTTACTTAAAAAAAATAATAATAAAAAGCAAGCACAAATAACAGCACAGAACATGAAAGGAAGAAAAAAATAGCACTAGTGCAACACCTGAAACTATCGTTCTCATTTCTTTAATACCATTTGCTTTCAAGCTACTGACGGGCTGGTAATTAGCTTTTACAGGAGAGTTTGAATAAGCTATAATCTCGTGCCATAAAAATAAAAGTCAGCATTTCTCATGATGATCTTTGTGCAAAATACTTGGATCATACACTAGAGAAAACCAAAAGCCATCATTTCTGCACTTCTTCATGATTTGATAGCATGATAAAATTTTATAGGACAAAATATAAAACACATTGTACTAAAAGGAGAGAAAAAAAACAACACGGAGACATGCTGTCAACACAGACAAATTCCCTGTAGCTCAATTCCCACATAACAAATGACATTATAAAGTCAGTGTGTGTAGGATATTCTGAGCAAAACATAGAAAAATATGTTCAACATAGGCATTTCTACAAATAGGGACTAAACATTGTCACAAATTCAATCCAGATAGATGACTATCCCTGCTGAATAACAAATTAATGAGAAACACCTTTTGACTTGTTCTATTGCCAAAAGAAAACATTCAATTAAAGACAGCTTACAGCTTTACTTAATAAAGATTAATGAAACAAGCAGAAGAACACAAGCAATTCTCTATAATGAGAAAAGCCAAAATCTAACAGACGTATTATATGAAACTTTGCAGTGTCAGAGCTGCCAAAGAAGTTTGCAAAACGAGTAACAACTTGGAAAATGCTTGCCATGTGTTGGTCAGAAGGAAAGGAAGTACAACTTCCTGGGTAGGCAAGCTTACAGGAGATTGGTACTGATATGAAGAAGGTGAAGTCAGAGCAAGCTCTCAGGAGAGATGAAAGGAGAAAAAATAAACTTAAGTCAGCACACATAAATCTCACCAACAATCTGATAAATGCATTTCATGTTTCCATTGATGACTGTGAATGCATACAGTGTATCAATTACTTTATTACTTTTACACATGCCGATTTAAGCATTCTAGGCCAGTATTAAACAACATCATGTGTTATAAATTGGAAGGCAAAGATAAAATAAAATTATTAAATCCAATCATAACTTTCCACTAGTATTTAGCTACTGAAAGACTAGAAGGGGACAAACAATAACCTCTGCCAGTTGTCCAACTCCATTCAATTTTCATGTGACCTGAGTACCAAGCCTCACTCAACTCCTCTAGAAACACCAACCACATTTCTGAGAAACAGCCACAGACCATCTCAAACAATGCAAGTCTGATTTTCAGCAGGCTTGTAACCGGGTCTGCAAATTCCTGGGACACGTTTTCTTGCTCTTCATCACACCAAACAAGCCAAGAGAAAGCAGTTGTTGTCTCTATAATCCAAACTGTAAGCACCAAAAGGGTGCTCCTATCATTTTTTTTTCTAAACAACATCGGCTAAAACTCATCATATTAAGAATTTCAAGGCAGTAATTGCTTCCCAATTTAAGTGGAGGTGCTATTCTAGATGACCTCGGGAATCAAGTGAAACTCAGCAGCCATTTTCTAAAAACAAGTTCATTTCAAAGCTTAAGCTCTCAGAATATACTTGGATTAAGTACTCAAACTCCCTCTCACTCCCTGTAAGGAACCTCAGGCAGAACTAAAATTCCTCACTGGTGTTTTGAGTTAATACAAATATTCCTAGCTACATGCTTGTAAAGGTAAGGAATCATTCCTTATACCCTGCTTAGTACAGTGGATCTTATGAGTCCAAATACTTACACTGTAAAAGCTCATTTTAAAATCGTGAAGCCAGCTGCTCTGAGCAGTGTAGCACAGGCATCCCCTCAAACCCATCCAGGCTGTAATGCTTCCAGGAACTAGCTAAATACTGAGGAGAGCTGCCCAGACGGACTTCTGTGCTACCTCACCTGCAGAATAATTATCCTGTGACTGACAGGATTTTAAAGTAACTACTTAATTACACATTTATTTCTCACCTGAAGCAACCAACATTCTTTCTAAAGTGGTTAAAAACTCAACAGACCATCACTAGTTGTGACTGCATACATACAGTATCGTTGACAAACAAATCTGTGTAGCCAAGTCCAGTTGGAAGAAACCAACCTTGACTGAGTACTCCGTTGCATCCATCTCTGGGCACACATGTACGTGTACTATAACCATGAATTCTCCCTCAAAGATCAAATATACAGTCCCCCAAGGGGCCTTAATTACTACAAGTAGATTTTTTTTTTCCAAATGTTTCCTCAAATCTTTCCAAAACAAATCTCTGAAATATAACTTCTAAAGATTTAATTCCTGAAGATTAAGTTATATGGAATACAATATATTCTTTAAATTCCAGGCTCTCCTTCCAACCCAATAACTTTACTGATTTTTTTATTTTTGGAGCTTGATTATAGCTCTCTGGTTTAAACACATTTAATGCATATAAACACAAGCTCAATCCTTACTCAGCTCAAAGAATGAATACCTAACTCTGATTTCTGACATCATGAACAGTAAAATGAGTTTAATTTACAGTCCTGATATAATATTAATTTTTGTATTTGACATGGTGAAGGTGTAAATCCTGGCTTAAAGTTCAATTGAAACTGTTGTGGCAGACCAGATGGAAGCAAAAGGATGCAGTATCTTACCAGTATATTAGAGCCTATGTGAACAAAAAGAAAATTTGCAACAGTCTTCTCTTGGAAATACATATGAAAATGATCTTGAATATTTTTAATATTAGCAGATTCGCTGATTAAACTATGCATTGTTAAAAATAATAGTCACTGATCATTTACAGGAATTTATCATTCAGGGTGGTAAAACAGTCAATACATCTGGTTATTCAAACAGTTAAACTTAAAAACTGATTAATCCAAAGACTCACCGTTTATTGCCTAACTTGAATATTTTTCTACTAACAGATTATTCCAATTAGTTACTTAGGAATGGTCATATGAGAAAAGAATCTTTCCCTTTTTAGAATAAGTATCTGCAGTGGACAACTGATATTCCACAGCCATTTTTTCCCCCATCTAAAAAGATTTTCTTAAGACAGTTAACATCTAATCAAATTCTCTGACTCATACCTCATAGATGAGAAATACCTTCAAAATAAGGGAGGTGCAACATATAACAAGATACCAGAGAAAGAAGTGTCTGAACACTTGAACAAACTTGGACAAAATAACAATTCTGGGACATCACCTTGTGAATTTTTTCACAACTGCAAAAAATTTAATTTGAGACTTCAGATAGAAATAAAAATCTGACAGTCATACATCATATACTCTAAGCAGACATACAGTTTCAGTATTTAAAGGGGGTCTACAGGACCGAGGAGGGACTCTTTCAGGGAGATTAGTGACAGAACAAGGGGGAACAGTTTTAAACTGAAAAAGAGTAGATTTAGGTTAGCTGTTAGGAGGAAATTGTTCACTAAGGGTGGTGAGGCACTGGAACAGCTTGTCCAGAGAAGGTATGGATGCCCCATACCTGGAAGTGTTTGGGGCTAGGTTGGATGGCCCCTGGGCAACCTGGTCAGGTGGAAGGTGCCCTTGTCCACAGCAGGAGAGTTGCAACTAAGCAATCCTTAAAATCCTTTCCAACCTGTTCTATGATACCTGAAAGCCCATTTTATCATAGAAAGAATATGGCTTTATACGAGAAAGTATCTGGTAGTCAAAGCTCCATACAACTCCCTTGAAAGATGTACTCTATTAAAAGAGGTTAAAAATTTTGCTCTCCCCCTCCTCAGCCATTCTCCTCTTGAAACAATGGTCAGGACTCAGTGCAAGACACAACCACAATGTATCTGTATTCTGACTTCGTAATATCCATAAGGACTCTACTCCAGTGCAAGACAGCCACCTTATCCACAAAAAAGCTTATCTTAGTGTTTAAATGGAGGCATTTTTTGTTTACCTTTAAACAATTACTTCTTGTTCTATGTGTCACAAACAGATTGTTCTGTTCTCTTACAAGAACTTTTACTCATGAGAGGAGTTTTTTGCACAGTCCTGTTCTCATTAGAACCTTACTTTGCAATAAGGTCTACAACTTACAATGACAATGTTTTCTCCACAAGACAACTTGCAGATCAGTGGGTTTCAGCCAACTCTGACATAAACACAGGGATACAGAATGCTTTTAATGTTCAAGTACATGGAAAAGTGCCAGATATTGCCACCATTTTGGTTTCTGTAGATGACAAAATACAGGCTATTTTTCAACTGCTTGTGTCTTCTACACCCGAAACCGTTTTCTTTTTCAGCTACTGGCAAAGGGATTTATTTTATCACAGTATTTTAAAAACAGAAGTAATGAAGACCACATGCATACTAGGAAAGATTTCAGGTCAAAATCATCTACTTACAGTTTTCCTACCAATCTAATAACACCCATAGAAAATAAAGTGAAGTAGCACAACAAAGACAATGAAATCTGTTTCTCTGGTGAAATCCCAAAGCCTCAACATTTTAAACAGTTAAACAAACAAACAAACAAACAAACAAAAAAGCTGCAATCCTCATATAGAAAGCCTTTCATACATTAAAAAAAAAAAAAGATTAATACAGTAACAAAGCAGAAGAAAGCTTTACAAGACAAGAAAGTCTCCTGGAACAAAAGTTCAGTAACAACAAATAAAATGTCATGTGATCTTTTCTTGGGTCTTCTCTTTAGAATATTAGAACGCAAGCACAACAAACACTGCTTTACAAAAGCTTACTGCGTGGCTTCTGAAGATGCCTAAAATCTTCCAGCTTTATTTCTGTTAACTTTGCTAGGCACAAGTCCAAGTATAATAGCTACTGAAAAATAAACATTAAACCATCAGTAAGTGTCTCCACAATTGTACTGTGTTGCTACGTTGTTCATATCCAGGATTTCAGTGCCTAATCTGGTTTCATCCACTGTAAACTAACCCAGTGTCAAATCTTACAACTCACAGGCGGTCTTCTATGGTATTCTTCATTAGGACAGAAACCAAATCCTGAAGTTTCAGATTTTATACAAAATACTGCTAATTTTAGGGTGGTTACATTTAGATGAAAGAACAAGCAATAAGCGTGAAGTCATAAGAAAGCTATTATTTCTGTGCACAGTTGAAAGTCAATAGTTAAAGCAAGGAAGAATTATGACTTGCTCATTAAACTTTGTATATGCTTCTCATACTGAACAAGGAACTGAAACACAGGAGTGTTTCAGAACTGCACTCAGTTGAAACTGTTTCTTATTCCTAAATTCACAGTATTTTGGACATTCAGGCTGTGCGTGACCAGAGAAACACTAGTGGAAAAAACAGTACTGCTAGGTTGTTTAACGCAAGTGCAAAAGGCTAGCAAAATGTCAGAACAAAAAACCATGCACCCTATCTGCTGCTGGTCTACTAGCGACAGAAGGCAGCAGAAATTCAAAGGGACAGAGTCCCTCAACTACGAAGACCACCTTCTTAGTGGTGCACATCAGAGCTGAACCGCACAAAGATATCAATCTCACCAGCAGAGAAGGGAGGCTGTGAGCTCCCATTGGTTTCTCAGAACGTTGTTTTATTTCAACATACCTCCTTTCAGTTTCTACCCTTTTCATATTAGTTTGGATTACTGATAGATTTTGGAAGTTCAGTCTGTGTCTTTGCCAGAGCCTTTTATTACTCTAGAGATAAAAGTACATCATATACTGGCAAAGCAATGCTTGTGCATATACAGCTTTCTGGGCCAAATTACACTTTACACTAGAACGCAAAACTACTTATAGAAATGTATTTCTGAGCAGATCAGTGAAAGAAAAACTTTAGCCAATACAATAGCATATTTGCTAATGGTTTCTGTCAAAACAGCTACACAGGTCGGTGTTCACACCTCTTCCTATTCCTGAGCAGCACAGCTGTGCTGACAGAAGCCTGCTGTATAGAAAACAGTCCTGTGCTCAGTTCCAAGAAGTTTGACAACAAACTGAATTTTACAGAAGCCTCCCCACTTCAAATACATCTGTATGCGGCTTGCAAAACTAGCACACTGGGATCCCAGGGAAAAACATAAATCCAATGACAAGTATTTAAATAGGAAAATTATCTTTCGGTCCTTCATCATTCCAACTAATGTAGTCACATCAGTCCTGCACAGGGTGACATCATTCAAGTTTGCTGTTATTCTGAAACACTCTAAGAAAAGGTACCTTTGTGATACATTTCAATCACTCCTGAATTGAGCGCACAAGTTTTATGTACAATAGGCTGAAAAGCATTGTTGGCCTCACCACTGGAAAACCTTAAGACTCCAGAAGTGGAGTAGTTTGGGTAGTCCTCTGTGGAGCCAGGAGTTGGACTCAATGATCTTTGTGGCTCCCTATCAACTCAGGCTATTCTATAGTTCTATGAAAAGTCAAGCCTGTTTTGCTTTTCCTTCAGTTAAGAGCTACCAGGCTCATGGGTTCACATTCTACTCTGCAACCTTTCAGAACCTTGGTTTTAAAGGTGTTTCTAAAAGCGGGTAGTTTAGCCCAGCCACTGGTACTTGGGCAATAGTTCTATCAATAACGCTCCAGGGGTACAGAAACACAGCAACTCTGTCTTCATGGCATCTGAGCCGTGCTGATGGGTGTACAAATGTAGCTGGTGTCCAAAAAGCACAGAATAGCACAGGAACGTGAGAACAAATGCACTACATCAGACTCGAGGCCCAGCTAGCTACACATTTTGTTTCCAGAAATGGACAAAAACAGATGCCAATATGAACAGGATAAGCCTATCTAATATTTTTCTTGAGTACTCTCCCAGCTTCCAACAGTTTGCAGCTGACAGACTTCCTGGATAGAAAGATATAGTTTTAAATTTTTTACACAGTTCATCTTCAGAGCACAATACAATTGGAAGGCGAAGTATATGGAACTCCTTCTCAGAATGATTTTTGCTTCTAATTAAAATAAATAAATAAATGAAAATAAAAAATAACGCCATATTAATTAAAAACAATGTACCCAATATGGAAAAAAACTTCTGTACCTAACACAGTTGTACAATGTCTTTTATTTGTGTCCAGAAAAGGAGAAGAGGTAAAAATTTGTTTGCAAACAGAGTGCCTTGATATAAGATGGACAGTAAGGGAAGATGGGATGTAGGAGGTCTTCAGAAGGAGCAGAAATCAAGATTAAATTTCCTAAAAAAGCTGCACACACAGCTGTGCGTTACTTGGACAGTAATTAACACAAAGGGTTGGGAAAATAAATGAAGAGCTCCCATTGGTCCTCAGAACTCATTTTCAAATAACGCAGTCAACTGGTAGGACTTCTACTTTCATTCCTACCATAAAACATTTGTTTTATTCTGCAAATACATAAATTCACAAAAACTAAGTTTCATGTGGTCAGGACTGTAGCTTATACTGTTTATATGAAGTATTTTGGGAAGAAATGCTTGCCACAGAGTGCCAACCCTGACATAGCAGACTTCCACAATGGAGCTTGTGCCAAGGAAAAGGCGGTTTGGGGATATCACAGGTGACTTACTGCAAGAGGCAGCAAACCAGAGGCACATCACTGTCTTAACATTTATTATCAAAATTATGCAAGTCCTTAGAACATGATAGTCACTAAATACAAAGTGGTAATTTTCAGACACCTCAGTCATAGTACCACATTCCTTTAATTAATTGTCATCTCTTTATAGAATCTTTCCCTGAGTTTCACATTTCCACAAATCTTTTAGCCCTAAACAAGTACAAAGAGTACCCTGATGGCACATACCACTACCCCACGACAAATGGCTGAGGTGGGCAGGCCACAAAAGTACCGCAGCCTGAAACAGCACAGCATTCCAGGGCCAATTCACCATGTTGCTTTAAAGAAAACTCAGCTTTTTCTACATAACACTGTTGAGTTATTTAAATGTATTATGACTGGCTTAAAATGTTCTCTTTTATAAAAGAATGAAGTTACATAAACAGACCAATGTTGTTCTTTTAGGGAACTACATACCACATAATATTACCACTGACATCTTATATGACCAAGGATTTCTCAGAGCAAGGCACAAATCTGTTTAGATGTCCAGAAAAAAAAAATCAGTTATCTTAGGCTCACACAATAACGTGGAAGAGTCAGTTTTGTTTTAAAATTTTCCCAAACATTAAGAAATTCTGCTTGCAAACATAGTATAATGTAAATACAGATTAAAATTCTCCCATCAGACTTTCTGGCTATTTTATTCATTTGATGAATACAAGAAATAAGGACTGATAGCTTCAAAAAACTGCCCTTACTCCCTAGCATCATAGGGTCTTAATTACAAACATACTTACAAGCATAACTTTTTGTTTAACTTCTTTATGGTTTTTTTTCTGAGATTATGGCTCTACAGTATTTAACTCTTGTGCCTTATAAATTAATGCTCTACTCCCAAACCTTGCAGAAATTCACATGTAGAATGAATACAGTCTTAAATACATCAGAACATTCAATTATATATTGATGATTGCCTTAGATATCAGAATAATGACGTGGGAAGTATAGTAACCTCTTAAGAGTTTCTGCTGTATGCCATGAAGCAGGTTCTTTACTGCAAAAGGAGTCAGTTCTTAATTTGTGTAAATGTGTAGTTTACAAGTGAGCACATTAGCATAGGGCCAAAAAGCACTGATGTCTTCAACTCAATTATTTCAGTTCGTAAAATCTCCAAGGAAATACTGTGATGTAACATCCTAAATATAAGATCATTATTAAATGTTATGATTAAGTTTATTTCATGTTTCAGTCCTGAAGTGTACAACAAACAACTGACACCATGCAGTTCGGTATTTAAAGAGGTCAGCAGTTTCCCAGCTTGTTCCAAACACTCCAATGTGAATATCCTATCTAAATATAACTCTGCCTGTTCTCATTATCTGTTTATATATATCAGTTTTAAGTCCGCTACCATCTTGCTCTCAAGAACATAAGGCATCAAACTCTGCAGAGCACAAAAAGGCAATCTTTCTTTGCATGCACAACTATTTTTAAATATCCAGTCTCCCAGCTTCAGAGGATGCCTTTATTTACTAGTCTTGAGAAAGAGAAAGGCTAATACTATATCTTGCATCATTTATTATTTCATACACTGTTCTTCTATTCCAAATTGCTTCTCTCTCAAAACTAGACAATCCAATTTGCTAACAGCCACATCTAAATTCTTACTTTACTTACTACCTACAAAAAAAAATCATATTTTTTTCTTAATATTCATTCTTTGAAATGAATGTTAGCAAAATGTTAGCAAAAAGCAAAACGTTAGCTATTTCTACACATTAAAGATTTTTGTTGATGCTTCCACATTCCATCAGAATCTTCATTTTAGTACTACCATATGAAAATTTACAGAATCATTTAGGGGGCTAAATGGCCACAGCAGCTTTTATCTGATAACAGAATCATCTAATTAAAAAAAAAAAAGGAGGGTGGGGTTCTGAACTACCTTTTCTAAACAATGTTTCTCACCCATAGTTCTTCTCTCAACTCTCTTCACTTGTTTGTATCATTTCTGAAATATGGCACCCAGAAGCAGACAGCATTTCAGCTGAGAGTACACCAATGTGGAGTAGAGCAAAGTCTTTTGCACCATGTTTGTTTTAATATAATCCAGTATGCCAGTCTTCCATATATCAATACGACATCATGGACTCATGTTCAAATTTAATTATTCCTCACCATTACATCCAAATCTTCTGAGAACCCTTCTCTCATCCACTGTTCCCCACAGTATCTTAATAGGACTTGATTAGTTCTGATTAAGCACAACATAATGACCTTGCTCCAATTAATTCTACCCTCGTCTTTTCTTTGTGCAGACAAATTGGCCAAGGTAATTTCTAATTCTAATCCTGCTGTATCATACACCTGTGCTCCCTTTCTACTTTGTGGACCTTCTGAGTTGCATAGAGCTCTCAGGCAATTAAACTGCAGTTGTGTGATGCAGCCCTGGTATAACAACTGTCCATGGGAGTCTGCTGACAGAGGGACTGCTGGCAGTACTTTAAATCTCTGGCTGTAGGAGGAAAAACTGGGTAGAGCTTTTGAGGCCAGTTCTGCATGACTATTCTGCAAGATAGCCACACTCCCAGAAACTACTTTAAAGTAGTTTAAATGGTGTAAAGAGAAATGATATCTTCTACATATAAATCAGCTCCAGACTCCTTCTGCCCCTAAAACTCTAAAGCCCACACTAAGCAAGCCACAGCCCTTGACCAAGTGAAGATTTTGTGGTCATCTTCATGCTATTCCATCACTCACTTTGATCAAAACAAAACACCCGGAAATGTCAGTTCTGAACCATTGCCTTCCATGCCAATTATGAAATATAAATAGTTATTGTTTATATAGTGTAAAATCTAAGATTGTTTCTGACAACTCTTAAACCAATTTTATTCTTTGTTCTAAATTGCATTACCCTAGCTTGTCTATGAAAGCATTATGTGAGTATCAAGAACTTTAGTACAGTTTTAATAAATGCCATAAGGTTTATTGTCCAATTATAGATTGTAATTATATAATCCCAGTAATTACTGGTCCCTGTGAATCCAGTGTGCTACTCAACTCCTCAAAAAAGTGTTCTCATGGACTATTTCATCCCTAGACCCTGCTTAGTAATTTAACAGCTCACTCAGACAACTTCAAGCTATCAAAAAAATGACAGATCAAGTCTTTAATCCACCCATCTTTCAAATGCATAATGCAAAAAACTAACATTCGAGAGCCTTGATTTTCTTTTCAGTACTGGAACAATCTATTTTTATCAAGTCAAGCTCAGGTAGATGTTGCACATTTTTTTTCCCTTCCAAATGTTTTATTCAATCATTGTCAGCACAGCCAGTGAGCTCATACTTCACAGATTGCAAATCTGATTTTTTTTTGTTGTTTATTTAAGAGGTATAATGTTCACAGTTTTCCAGACCTGCCTTTTCATTCTCAAACCGCATCAAGAACTGCTGGAAGCAAGACACACAGTTTGTTCTGACAATGCCTCCTTTGACATAGCATTCTGAGTGCAGCATCTTCAACAACAGATCTGTTGAAAAATTTTTTGAACACCCTTTTATTGACTGATACCATGATAACAACCCTTTTTTTTTTTTTTTTGCAGTTCCCAGCTTATTTCATCATCTAATTCTTTCAAATTATTCCCGTTTTGACCAGCCTTTGCCCAGAAAAGCATGCTGTGATTGTTTTTTTGTTTTTTGGGGTTTTTTTTTTTTGTTACGAAAATACTTAAAGTAGGATGTGCATCAAAATGATCAGATTATATCTTCTCATAAGAAGCAGCTACAAATCATTAGTACAAAACAGATGTACTGGAAAGTACCAAATGCTGGTTATTTTGAGTTATTACTATATTTTAAGTAGGTGGGTGGAGTGAAGAACCATTTTGCTTCTTGGATTAATTAGAATCACTCAAGATGCATAAGACATACTGAAATTTGAAGAAATGTGTTCATTAATTGGTCTTAAGCCTTTATGTATATTCACTTAAAAAGCACATATATAACAATTCCAGATTTAGACCCATCTGAAACTTAGATGCCGCACAATACCTCTATATTTTTTTCCATTATTTCCACTTAATTTTTGTCTGTTTGTAACACAACTACTTACTAACAAATACAATTAACAGTTCGTACAGTTTAGTACTTTACAAAGTACTAACCTAAATTTGTAAATTTTACATTTACATGCTAAAGTTCTAAGTAACTAAGTTCTATGGGGTACAGACTGCATACTCTGAAGCAGGACAATCAGTTACAATAATAAAATTCTAATAAAAGTAACAACTTTTTTTTTTTAACTTCCTTTTAGTTGAGGTATAAATATTTCTGCATAATAGATCATCATGTCTTCAATCTCACACAAATACAGCAGAATGCTCTTCTGCCTACAGGAGTAAAAATTCTTTAAAAGGCAGAAAATTAAGTGTCACATTCATGTTGTAAGAAATTGAATGACAAAACAAAAATATTGAAAGAACAGATTGAGTAATGTCACAAGCAACACACAAAGCAAACTGCTTATGATACAAAGCATTACTTAGCTTTCTAGAAAAGAAGGTATGAAGAGGAGACAAAAAACTAAGAAACATTAACTTCCGAAAAACCTGTACAAGAGAAAAGCACACACAGTTCCATCAAAAGCAATAAATGAACAGAGAAGGGGAACAGGGGTCGAGAACTTAAGAGAAGAAGCTTTCATCATTCAAGGAAACCTACAAAATTGAATGTCTTTCTAAATATATTGCCTTTGGAGGCATTAAGAAAAAAAACGATTTGATAATAATGTCCTTTTAAA
This sequence comes from Numida meleagris, assembly GCF_002078875.1. Lineage (NCBI taxonomy): Eukaryota > Metazoa > Chordata > Aves > Galliformes > Numididae > Numida > Numida meleagris. Next base: position 50,150,253 of record NC_034410.1, on the reverse strand, counting down.
CAGTGCCCCCTCCTGTCCAGAAACAAACTGTGAGTTTCTTAGTTGAACTACACAGGTCATACTAAGAGCAACAAATCGTCACTTCTCCATGACCTGTACATTATTTACTTGAAAAAGCCAATTTTCAAAAACTTAAACAAAAATGAACAACAGAACTGCCAAAATACATTATATTCAAACTAGTTCTAAGATTATGCTCACCAGTAAAGCCAACTTGTGAGTGAGAACAGAATCTGTAGCTTTGAGAGCACTCACAAAGCAAGAGAAACATTGGGAAATAAAGCTGTAGCAGGGCTGGATATGTTCAATCAGAGCTGTTTGGATAAGAAACTTGGTTTGCTAATCAGGACTTCCAGAATACCAAAAAGGAGACAACATCTGGCTTACCTATGTCTAAACTCTTCACCCACAGATGACCCTGGACTCCTGAAAAATTACACTGCCTTTCATTTTACTAACAATTTGCAACAGTCCAACATTTGGTATGGAACTGCTTCTTTCTAAAAGAGTTCCTGCATTTAAGAAAAATACTGCAGTCTGAATATAAAGTAGCACATCATCTGACCTCTAAGGAGTATGTCTTTCAGATTTTGTGTGGATTCCTCTGAAAGTAATGCCTCCTAATTACTTCCACGGCAACTACAACAGATACAAAGGGCACAATAACACTATTTGATTGAGGAAATTCTCAGCTACAAAACAGTATTTTCCAACAGTCACTGCTATTAGCTGATTTGCACAGATGAGCTGACCAAAACACTCTTCAATTCATGGTCTGACAGCTGTGCATGGCTGTCCAGAACGTGGCTTGTCTTTTGTCGCCACTACTGAAACACACCACCCACTGCCTCACTGTGCGCACACATCCACTGTTTGGTCTCCACAAATGTTCAGCAAGCGGCAATGAATATCAATGGATGCAATCTTTTCCGCATGGAGGAATTAAATTACACATCTTTGCTTCACATGCACATCCATGTCAGATGCCATTCGGTCAGACTGCCCCTCTGCTGCCATCTATCACACAGCAACAAAATGTAACAGTATAGTGATGGGAAGGTTCAACCCTGTAAAGCAAACAAAGGCGATGTCAGAGCCTTTATTTGAGATACAGGCACTACAGAACAAGATATCAAAGAAAGAGGAATTAACTCATCCCTCCCAGCAACAGTTTGGAAAAAAGGCTGAGCTGAGGAATGCAGCCTTCTCTGGTTCAAACTCTGGTGCTCTGGAAAAGGAGGGGGGGGGCAAACTGCGCAGGCTCTGAGTGCATACGTGCTCCTGGAAGCATGGCTGGAAGCACCACCAAGAGGGAGAGAGAGGAAGGGTGGATCTAGGCTCCCCCGCTCCAGGCACTCAGGTGCTCACATACTGGTTCAGGCTGTGACCTGGCAATTCCACTGCAAATCTCTACTGCCATACCACCAACATCCACCTCTGACATCCGAAGCCAACATAATAAAATAGGAGGTGTTACTTTCAGAGCAGCTATCCTATGTTCTACTATAATGTCTGCCTATTCAGGTAAACCAGTCACCTCCACACATGTGCCAATAACAAAAAGCATTTTATGTAGTAGAGTCCAATCCTGATCTTCAATCTGTATAAGAACAAGAATTTTGAACATTTTCTCACAGAATGGTTCTTCTGTTCCTAAGCATAAAACCAAAAAGGAAGACAGTTTGTTTAGCTATACTGGGGGGAGGGGTGGGGGGGGACGGGCGAGAAGAAAAAAAGACTTACAGCTGTTTGCTTAAAATACTGAGACTTCCTACTCTTCATAGTGAAGACTTGAAAAAACTGGGATACCTTTTTGTCATGGTTATGCTTTCCTATTATTAATACTATCAGGTTTTGTTTTGGTTTTCATTTTCACCAGAATACCAGAATCCAGTTTCAAGATATGGTAGGAGCTGGGAAATACACACTTCCCAAGGAAACACATTAGCGCTTCAAGACTACAATCTCCACATATTTAGTCCACGATGCACATGTTATACCGTACCACATGTTCCAGCAGTTTGTTCTGGCAAGTGCAGGTACGCTGTCCCCACAGACTAACTATGCACGCTCAAGTTCAGTTTTGATTTTCACTTACTGCTCACACCCATTACGCATGAGGACAGCAAAGAGCATATTCTCTCTGCTGTAGGTGAAATGCAGGGCAGAATAGAAACACCAGTCCTCAGGTCACCAAAACTGAAAAGAAAACGAAGCTAGGAGGAACTATGCAGAACTGTAATTGGGACTGATTAGACCAGACTCTTCAACAATACCACATATAAGAACAGGGATGCCAAAGGAAACAGAAAGCAGGCTGGTGCAATCTGCTTCTGGATGGATGGAATACAGAGGAATATATGAGGGTTACTCCAAAATTAATGCCTTCTGTTTTATTACCTTGGCCCAAAACATGAGAGGAAAATGTTGGAGGTATGGCAACGTTCCCATCAATATCCTGTTACATTTTTTTGCTGTGCGACAGATGGCAGCAGAGAGGGAGCCTGACAAATCAGTGTCTGACATAGAAGTGCATCTAAAGCAAAGGTGTATCATTGAATTCCTCCATTCAGAAAAAGTGGCACCCATTGCCATTCATTGACACTTGCTGAACATTTATGAAGACCGAACAGCAAATGTGGAAACAGTGAGGTTGTGGCTACTGAGTTTCAGCAGTGGCAACAGCCACAGTCGGTCACCTGTGCTGGTGCAGATTTTTACAAGCATGCAGGCTTTTGTTCTTTGCTGTCAAAAATGCATAGCTATTTTTTAACATAGTCACCACCACTATTGCTCTGTAGCCAAGAATTTGCTCTATCAAATAATGTTATTGTGCTCTTGTTATCTGATGTAGTTTCAGTGGAAATAAATAGGAAGCATCACTTTTGGAATGACTCACGTATTTAGGTGTTATTAAATTACAGATGGCACATATGAACCATTCATGACCACACAACCAATGCATTATGCTCCAAGGACAGACCAGCTCATCAGGCTGACATCAAACAGTATGGGGTAGAAATTCCTATGCAACAGGACACAAGTATAGATCACAATGAATATTCTCATTCAGCATCTGATCTACTACCAGGATCTGGCAATTAACATAAACCATAAATGTAGCATTGCTACTCGCATTGTAATCAGCAATGAAAAATGCAGCCCACAAGCACAGAACATTCTAGAAAGTGAACCTTTAGGAAGAAAAAAAAAAAATCAGTACTTACTGCCAATTAGCAACTCTAAACTCTTAAGACAAATCCAATGCCCATATTTTCACACTGATTTGTCACAAATAAGTCTTTGAAAAGTGAAAATACCACTCTTCCAAAGTGTAACAACTGGAGATTATCTCATATTTTTTAAAAGAAGACTAAAATAATAAATAGCATAACTTGAGCACGCTCCCTCTGGAATACTACAAAGGAAGAATACAGTGCAGTCTAGAGTCAGAATTGTTTTCCATTTTTTGGATGGCCCCTAATATTAAAGAAAAAAAAGTTTTAATAACCAACTTGACTTATTTATATTTGCATGCAATAACCGAATGAGGCTCAGAAGAATCTTAATGACATCTTGATCACAGCTGCTACACAAGTTATGCTGTAGGGCGAAGCTGATTCCTTCAAATTATTGATTGCGTTCCACACCAATGATGTCTAAACTTGAAAGGTAATATGGTTCCAAAAATAAGAAACAAAGACAGTCCAGATGATTTCCAGTCTCATTAATGAGTTAACTAAATGGCTAAGGGAAGTAGCATACAGTAATTATTTATAATTTATTAAATGAATCTGCTATGTCTTCAGTATGTAGACTGCACAGCAAAAAAAAAACCCAAGAAAATCAAAAATTAAAGTTGGGAAAACACCCTCATTCTGACACACTGGACACATTTACTTCTTAGTTACTTATTTATTGCCAACTGTTATGCCAAAATGTCTCCCTCTATTCTCATATCTCAATGTAATAGAGTTCATGATAGTCATTAACATCATTTTGTCAGTTAAGAATGGTTATGATAAATAAAATATATCTCTAAAAAGCATATTTGAAACTGCCTAAGTTAACGCATAAACCACTCCAATCCTCTGTCCAAAGACCTTCTAACATAATTCATGTTATATTGTGTATCCATTATCCTTCACAGGACCTGTAAACCAGAAAGTGCTCGAGAACTAACATATTTCTATTATCTCTTGAACAGCCGGTAAGCGAGGTGAAAAATGATGGATAAAATCCCACTGTTTAGATGTAATAGGGGTTTTTGTAACCAAGATAATTTGTTTCAACAATTTTCAACATTTGGGAAGACAAACTTGTCCATTTACTCCAATCATCTAGGCCAGCACATCTCTTACATTTGACAAGCAATGCTTCTCTTTAGATCTTTCTTAACTCATATTTTCCATATCTCCAGTGAGGCATTCTATATACGTTACTTTTTATGGCATTAGCAAATAATCTTGGACTGTGTTCTCAGTCTCTTTCCACCTGAAATATTGCTTCTAAGTTTTCAGCAACCTGGAAGAAATCAGTTTGTCAAAGGGTCATTCCACTTCTTTTCAATTCCAATCCTTACCCTCAAATGTTGTTGCAAGCATAGCTCCTACCCATACGCGGGAAATTGAGCACTTCCTAAGAGTCTTTCAGAACGTAATGTTAAAATGTTTCCCATACCAGTCTCTCACAAAACTAGGCATCCAACTCAGATCTCTCAATTAACTCATGTGAACCTGCTGGGGCTTTTTGGTCAAATACTGTAATGCCTAACATTAAAAGAATCAAGACACTGCTTAGAAACAGATTTCTGTGCCTGAAGTCCCTCTATTTTTATAAGCTTCTCCTTTTAAGAAACTAGAAAAGCAAAAGTGTTTGAACACTGTAAACAGTAAGCAACAAGGCTGAATGGTACAAACAATTACTGATTATGTCCCCTGCCTTTTTCAGAAAAGCAAAGTGAGTTAATTGCTACGTTTACATGAACACTCTTGATATGGTCAGTTACTCTTTAGTGTGCGTTTTCATTAGCAAAGTGATTACGCATATTAACAACACAAGCTCCAACCAGAATTTCACCTTGCTCAGATACAACTGATACAAGTGATTTATATGTATTCATTTACCAAGTTGTTCTAAAGCTTTATATGCTGGATACTCAGATTAACAAATCTTATCAAATTAGTCCCTTGAAGAAAATGGCTCAAGTAGAGAAACTCTCCTGACTTTACCAATAATAAATAGCAATGTATGTAGATTAACTCCCATAAAAATGTTTTAGTGCTTTTACTTGTCTCCCTTGCTATTTGTCTGACCTTATTTGTTTACAAGGAAAAAAAATTATCTTGATCTTTTTCTAGAGGCATTCATATTTTAATCTAAGCTGCTACACTATGCAATTTTTCTCAGAAATATTTTACATTTGATCTCCTTTTCACTAATTTTTTTATTAAAAAAAAAAAAGCTATATTAATCAACTTCTAGTTTTCTTCCCAGAGCTCCAAAACAAAAAAAAAAACCGCAATGGATATTTGAATACAGTATAGTAAACTGTGCCACAAAAATATTTTGAGCTGCAATGTCTTGAACCAGGCCACGGAGTTTAGAAAGAAATCATTTTTTTCTTCTCAAACTGCAATAGTGCAGGTATAGGGTGAGGAAAGCCAGGGCTGACCTGGAGAATCTGACAAAGGATGTGAAGGGCAGGAAGAAAGGATGCTGCAAGTACATAGCAGCAAAAGGAAAACTAGTTAAAACATGGGCTTGTTGTTGAATGAGGAAGGGAAAATGGTTAGAAGTGACATAGAGAAAACAGAGGTATTTAATGCTTTCTTTTCCTCTGTCTTTACCTATAAAGCTAGCCCTTAGGAGTCCTGGGCCCCTGTGACCAGAAGGAAAGCCTGCAGGAGAGAAGATGTCATTTAGGGTGCACTTAAATCAGTGTCAGTAAGCAGGCACCCTTGTATCAAAGGAGGCCAACAGTATCTTGCACTGCATTATGAAGAGCATCAACAGTATGACAAGTGAGGTGATCCTTCTCATCTACTCAGTACTGGTGAGGTCACACATGCAGTACTGATTCCAGTTCCAGGCTCTCCAGTACAAGATGGACTTAGTGGAGAAAGTCCAGCACAAGGGCCACAATGATCAACAGGCCATCAAGATGAGCAAGGGACTGGATTATCTCTCTTTGAAGGAGAAGCTGATAGAGCTGGGACTATTCAGCCTGGAGAAGGAGGCTCAAAGGAATCTAATAAATGCATATAAATACCGGAAGGGAAAGTGTAAAGATGGGAGTCAGATTTTTTTCAGTGGTGGCCAGTGACAAGACAAGAAACAATGGGCACAAACAGGGGGTTTCCTCTGAATACCAAAAAGCACTTCTGTGCTGAGCAGGTAGTGAAGCAGTGCCACAGGTTAGCCAGAGAGACAGGGGAGTTTCTTTCTTGGAGATCTCCAAAAGCTACCTGGACACAGCCTTGGGTAACCTGCTCTGAGTGGCCCTGCTTTGGGGCACGGGTTGGAGCAGATGGGTCCAGAAGGCCCTGGCAGACTCAGCCATTCTTTGAAGATGATAACAGACTGCAACATCTGAACATCTCACCTACAGGAGAGGGTGAGAGCTGAGACTTCAGCTTGGAAAAAGAGAAAACTCTAGGGGAATCAATCTTACCAACGAAAATAAATACTTAATGGAAGGGAATGAGTGAGAGAGACTTAGACCCTTCTCAGTAGTACCCACTGACAGCACAAGAGGCAATGGACACAAATTCACATGACCTCCCACCTTAACACAAGAAAATACTCTTTGCTGTGAGAACATCAAGCATTGGAACAGGTTGTTCAGAGAGGCTGTAGAGTTTTCCATCTGTGGAAATATTCAAAAACCAGGGGGACATAGTTCTGGGGAACCCAGTTCAGCTGACCTTGTTTGAGCAGGAGAATTGGACTACATATCTCAAGAGGTCCTTTCCATCTAGGCAATTCTGCACTTCTGTGAAATTGCTAAGTATTCTTCCTTAGCCCTTTCCTTAAGTCAGTTTCTAATCAATGAGAGGTGCCCTAGAAGTAATGCCTCCTATTTTATTATCCTAGCCCAAAACATCAGAGGTGGATGTTGGTGGTATACTACCTGTAGAGTTTGAACCTTCCCAACATTTTCTTAAATGTTGTTGACATGTGACAGATGGCAGCAGAGAGGCAATCTGACAAAACAGTATCTGATGTGGAAGTGTGTCTGAAGCAAAGGTGTGACACTAAATTCCTCCACGCAGAAAAAAATCACACCCACTGACATTCACTGACACTTGCTAAACGTTTATGGAGACCAAACAGTGGATATGAGCACAGTGAGGCAGTGGGTGGTGTACTTCAGCAGTAGCAACTGCGACATGAAAGACAAGTCACATTCTAGACATCTATGCACAGCTCTCACACCATAAAATGACGCACAGCTCAATCTGCTCATCCGCACAAATCAGCAGATTAAGACCAAGCAACTGCACACAAAGCTGAGTATCAGCTTCAATGTGTTGGAAATGATGGTGACAACATTAGAATATCACAAAAATTTGTACCATGTTCATCCCACAAATGCTCACACAGGATCATAAAGTATACCCTAGGCAAGTTTGTTGGGACCCATTCAACCAACACAGGGCTGAAGGTGACAGTTTCCTGGATCACATCATTACTGGTGATGAAACATGGAGTCACCACTATAAGTCAGAGTAAAAACAGCAGGCCATGGAGTGGTGACATGGGAATTCCCCACTGAAGAAAAAGTTCAAGACACAGCCCTAAACAGGTAAGCAAAACACAAGGAATCCAGCCAGTGTTGACTCCTTTCAAGTCTATCTGAACATAGCAGTATGGTAATGTCACTACTGAACAACTTACAAAGTGTTGACGTTGTTGCTGCCTCCCAATTTTTCTGTAAATGTTTTTCAATTAAAATCAGACTTGTTTTCTCTTTCAGTTTACCTTGACCGACATCAAAATAATATACTGTTATATAATCACACGACTTTCATAACATAAGTGGAGTAAAGGAAATAACACAAATTATTGAAATCACAGTACCTGTTATTGAACAGTATACTATGTGAGGAGCAATCTTTTCAATGTCTTCATAACCTAGACCAATTTCAGCCAATTTCCCAGGGATGTAGTTTTCCACGAAAACATCAGATACAGCTGCAAGCTTTAGAAAACAAAAGGATGAGTAAGATTTGTTAATAAGCTTCCAAAAGTTCAATAAATTCCTCATGTAGCTTGAAGTACCACTAATCAAGATGGTTCCTATCTTTCTGACAGAACAGAATTCAAACCTAAAGTGTGTTAGACTGTGTGTGCCTGCAAACTACACATTAGAGATGCTATTATACAGAAAAGAAACTATAAAAATTCTAAAGCTATTAGACACAACTGTAACATAATTGTATTACCAGAGTCACACTGATTTCCAAATACTTGACCAAAATTTACATAACAATCACCAACTTTATACTCACACTTAGCTTGAAGAAAGTGGGGAGAATGCTGGTGGCGGTTTTTGTTGCTGTTGTTTTCTGGTAGACTCTCTTAAGTTTAAAAACAATTGATTATACTTACTGTAACAGAGGATATATATATATATATATACACACACACACACACCTCTTTCTGTATGTGGGAGCAAAACATGGAGCCCGGAAAAATTTTTACGTTAAAATAAACATCTTAAGGTCACCTCTATAAGAACAGCATTATCAAGCTCTGCAGCAGGATTTTCTGCATCACATCTGAATAAACAATCTAGTCCAAAACCTACTGAGATTAAAGATTAACTTGTGACCCTGATGGGCTTTAAATTACATCTTTTTATCCTTATAGAAGTTAAGCATATAAATACTTCTATATATTTCAGTAGAATTAATATTAATTAAGAACTTCTGAAACAAGAGAACTACATTTGAAAATAAATATGTACTACTTGGCAGAGTTGTAGAGATCGAGGTTCTTCTTCAGTTCAGTTGTTTTTTCCAGGAATTTAAATACTCCCTGACAAGAACACATTTGTACATACAACTATAAGCACGACCTAAAACTTTTCATTTCTTAATGTTATTTCAAGATGATCAGAGTCACATTCTCTGGAACTACCATGCAGTTGTCTGATCAATATATACAGCACACTGGGCCAGCTTCTATAAATTAGTGTCATCATATCTGCAATCATAAGCATTTTTGTTCTAGCATGTAGTCTGTTTAGTTGAATTTAAGGCCAAAGAAACAGCCAAGCCAGCAAATATTTTACAGGAAATACAGAAACTGACTCCTATTCAGACAAGAAGCCATGTAAACTATGAATGGTTTAACTGGATGCATGGATGAGACACTAGTAACATTTACAGAAATGAACTTCAACATACAGTAAAAGTGCATTTCTAAATGCATGTGGTAAATTATTTTTTTAAGAGCCTGTGTCAAGAAACTCTAGGAGTGCCAGTTTTTAACAATTACAATAATGTAAGAAAATCTCCAAATTCTAAATAAGTATTGCTGAGATTTTTTGGTTTTTGTTCTGTTTTGGTTTTAATTCTTGACTCTGTGAAAGTGACAAGCCCATAACTTCATAGCAGTTACTTAAAAAGCCAGCATTTGTCACAGGAAGGTTCTTAAGAAGACTACGGTTTCCACAGAGCCAAAGCTTTAGCTAGTAAAAACAGAAGCAGCTCAGAGTGATCTGCGATCATCCCAATCTTCTGTGCCAGACAGCACATCCAAAGTAAAGAAAGGGCCATGCACTGGAAGCAGACTATTGATCTTTAATGGTATGTCTTTATGAAAAATAGATCTAAGGGGCTTTATTTGCTCTCTAAATCCCTTATAGTCTATACATAATTAGTTTTACATTTAGTAATACTACAACCTTAGCTAAATTAATCCAAGAAATCAGTTATAACTTTTGTACTGTTTTCACTTGGCTTTGTAAACAATCCAATATAGAGTGACAGCATGGGCTAGTTTGAGAGCTGCTGTCCTTTTCATACTGAAGAAGCTTCACCTCCAAACCACCGTGGGGAAAAGAGTATAACTTGAATTATTGTAACAATAAATAAATAAATGCCATAACTCTGGATGTGGCAACACACATGGATGACTACAGTGCTAAGTGAAGACACAGTGATTTAGGCCCAGGTTAGTAGTGAATATATTCTCAGAGAATGCAATGAGCATAACATTGCAGACATCTTACAAATATTGTGTCAGCTTGTCCTCTAGTGCTCTCATGACACTTGGGAACAGGCTTTAACATACAAGCCAGCAGTGCACAGTGTATCTCTTTTGGTGTTCACTGCACTAAGTACAGGTACCCAGGGTTCTGCCACTGGCATGAACTGGACTCAGATTCTATCCAAACCAACTGCATGTCCTTAAAGCATACAGGGGCTTTTGGTCTTAAAATTCAACAGGGATTTAAATCCTCTGTTAACTGAAATTTCACACTATACTACATGTCCTGCAAGCCCTCTGAGCGTACCACTTGTATTTTCACCTACAATAACAAAGTAGTAGAACACAGATTACTACATGTTCCAGATAAGACACTGATGTGTTCAACTTGTATATGTCAGGACATCAGAAAAAAGGCATCATGAACACCAAAGTAATCATTAATTTGAATATAAGCAATATGTAATGATGATACTAACTTGACAAATCAAACTATTCATCCCATCAGAAGGAATTTTTTTTAAAACAAGTATTCCATACAGAGGAATGTGTGCGTATACACACACAGTTAAGTGAGAGTATGCATGAGACATGCTGACTCTCTCAACTACATTGAACAGGAGGAAAGGAAGAGTGCCATCAGCTCCCCATCCAATGGAATTTTCCTAAGTCCTTCATGAATAAACATAGAATTTAATTAGTTAAGGCTAAATACTCAGGAGAAATGTATCCCTACATTTCTTAAAACAAGTTGCTGAATATTGCTGAGTAATACTCTAAAAATGCAAGGCATATATGTCAGAGCACAGTATTAGTGCACATACCATCACTGAAGAGAAAATTGCTTTTGTTCAGTGAGACATTCAAATATTTGAAAAGCAGTTAGCAGTGAGTTAAAAGCATCAGGAAGGAAAACAAGGCTACAAGTGATGCAGAATAAAGAAACAGAACACAGACTAAAGAATAATTTTATGGTAACTGCACTGTAAAATATTCACATAATTATGAAAGAGTAGACCTTTGGACAAGTGTCTTGTTAGCGCTGTGCCAAAACCAGGATTGCTGACTAACAGTTTTTTCTGCATACTTGATACTACTAATTCAATTATTCTAACCATGCTACTTTTCTTAATAAATTATTAAAACTTCATCACTTTTCTCTGTAGTACTTAGGCCCAGGATGCACTTAGTATTTATTTGTATCTGATGTCTCAAACTCAAATTTCCTCTTGCAAACACAAACAGTACTCTTCATTATAGCAAATGCATCACTGTGCAACATCCAGAATTCTATATGCATATGTCCTGATGTTACCAAAAGACAACTGACAACAAATAGTCTTTTATTATAGATAATATTCTTAGATTAATTTTTTTAAAGGCCAAATGTAAGAAATTATAGTTCCATTTGAGAAGCAATAATAAAATGTAAAGACCTCTGCACCAAACACTTCCAAAAGCTACCACTAAGTCCAGTAAAACAATAGCAGGATAGTTGCTACTTCGATACAAAAATTGTGTGGAGCTTGAATTCAAGAAGCCCAGCCTCAAGTACAAAGGTTGTAATGTTGCACATTCTTAAGTACTCCGTCATTTAATGGCACAGATCATGAAATGGTTAGTTGTACATTTAAATTAAGCAGCCACCTTCCTGCACCAATATCAAGACAACAAAAAGGGAACTTCCTAACCTCAAACAGTAGCAGTCACACCTAAGAAGCAAACACTACAGCCATCTTTCCTCCAGCTCATCCAGACTCATAGTCTCAGCTATCCTCAGCTCTGTCCAACAGGTCCAGCCCACATTCATAGGATCAGCGGACTTTTTGCTTCAAGTAGTTTTACTTTCCTTCACCATTTCTTTCCCCAGAGGTCAAATAAGGTGACTAGGTTTTTTTTTCCTGGTTATCTGGAAGGAATTATTTTTTAAAAACTCTTATTTAGAATTTGACTGTCCAAAAAAATACATCTGTATTTTTCTAAATGGCTGTATCTGTTTCCAAAACCTTTAGAAGATAAACAATAAACATACAGCTTCATAACAGAAATGAATGGTTGTGCTCTGCAAAAAGCACAGGGAGAGAGTACTGGAGAATCCGTAAACTTTGGCTTATAAAATCCAAAGACTGTATAGAGCTGACAGTAAAATAAATAAATAAATAAATAAATAAATAATAAATAATAAAAAAATCAAAGGTATAAGACAACTTAATCTCTTTCCTTTTCATATAACATTCCTAGCAGTAAATCCTACCAGACAAATTCCACTTATTACAGGACATATACAGACTTACTGTGAAAAGAAGAGTGACTGCAACTGAAATTGAAGCAAAGAGAAAGAGAAGCCAGCACACAATTTTAGATACGTTGCTACTGTTACGGTTTTTCACCCTGCAGAACTAGTTAGCAGGTCTTACACTTCTCAATAAATAAAAAAGGGATGAGAAAGCACAAATTTTAAAGAATGTGAAATATGTTGCTTTTATTAGCTTAAAAAAAGATAACTAGAATCATCAAAATTCATTATTAGAAAAATCGTTACCTTAAATCACCCTTGCATTCTGAACTGAAAAACTGAAAAAAACCCTCATCCTAAACAAATATGGCATTTGACCTGCAGGATGGCACTCCTGGTACAGCAACCAAAGACATGAATATACTGTAACACTCAAAAATATGCAAATATTGGAGCCCAGTTCTCCCATTGTAAACTCCTTGCTGACTTCAGTGGAAGGAGTTTCTAGCTGGATTGATGAAGTTGTACAGAGAGATTTAATACACCAACAGCTAAGCACTGGACTGATAGGCCTTTTCCTCACAACATTTTATCTGAAGTTTTTGATGTTTTCAAGAAAATTTTATTATATCTAAAACCATTATAAATTACTCTGAACAATGAACTGTTCTCAGCCCAAAACTGTAGAGGTAATATATGCCATGTCTCACACATAATTTAAACAATGAATGGCATACATACCTATTTTTAATTATCACATCACTAACACTTGAACTGCAGAGTTTATTCTTTCTTACACAGCACCATAACAATATAAAACAGACATGATTTGCATTCCATTAAAACCTACCTCCCTGATTAACTTTGCTCCTCTTGAATTCTTCATATTGATAGCTATACTCTGGGGACAAAAAGAAAAGTTACTTAAGAGAAAGCCTTTCTAGTGATTATTGACCTTTTCTAATCATACAATCATAGAATGGCTTGGGTTGGAAGGGACCTCAAGGATCATTAAATTCCAACCCCCCTGCTGCAGGCAGGGCCACCAACCTTCACATCTAGTACTAGACCAGGCTGCCCAGGGCCCCACCCAGCCTGGCCTTGAACACCTCCAGGGACGGGGCATCCACAACCTCTCTGGGCAGCCTGCTCCAGCACCTCACCACTCTCAAAGTAAAGAGTTTCCCCCTGATATCCAACCTAAATCTTCCTTCCTTCAACTTAAAACTATTTCCCCTCGTCTAGCCATTAACTACCCTTGTAAAGAGTTGACTCCCTAGTAGTCAATTTTCATATTTAAAAATAATTTTTGTTGCTAACATAAGCTTAACAGTCTCAAAGAACTAGACAAGCAACAGACCAAGTCTGACAGATGTGCAACTGGAAGCTGCACTGTGGTCTGCTCACTGTATATTTGTACAGCACTCACTACTACAGGTACACATGGGGACACAAGAGGCATTTGTTTCAATGGCAACAAGCCACTCAACAGCTCAGGCACATTGCGTAACTTCATCTTAATCCCAAAGATTCACAAGCTCTCTCAGCTAACCTAACTACAGTATGATGCCTGCTTCCCCACAACTCTAGCTCAGCTGACCCACCTAAAATGAAGTGATGCTTAAAATAGTAACAATAACCATCACACTTAAATTCAACAAGGGTTAATTTCGTACCAGGAGCTAAAGACTGGCAGGACCACTCTTGCATTTTGAATTTGCTTCAGCTGATCTCAGAACCATAGCAGAGATGTGCTGCTTTTTTTGCTCAAAATAGTTCATTTTTCCCATGAAATGTATTCACCTTGATAATACAATTAAAGTTAATGTAACTATTGCTCCATTAGGTATGCTAAGAATCAAATGAGTTTAAACTAAATTCTCATAAAGTATGTTTAAGGGAAAAAATTAAGAAATTGGAAGTTTTCTCTGACTGTTAATCATATTCACTTTTTTGTTGTTAATTTTCACTAAGTTTTTTGTCAACGATCATGTACTGTACAAAGCTCTTTCTACAAAAAATAAAAGTAAACAATTTGAAAGAGGAGTGCTATGTCTTTAACTGCTTTTACAACTGACAGACTAATCTTCAGTACAGCACTTCACTTACCTTTTTATTTCTATTGACACTGAGAAAATAAACACTTTCTGTTCCAACAAAAGGTGGGCCCCAGGCTCTTGTATCATCACCAGTTCCTGAAAGAAATACCACCACATTTTTGCAGTTATTCAACACTACACTGACAACAAACAAAAAGAAATTTTGAAAATTATCCTAGGTAATATTTAAGACTCCTAAACTTCAACTAGCAGGCAGGTGAAAAACAACCACTTTAATATACATGTTTCAGGGCATTTACTTCAGAAAACACCTAAGAGTGAATGTGATTAAGCAAAACAAATTTTGCTTTTGTTATTTCCGTAATCACTTTAATATAGCTTCTTAATATAGCTTGCTTTGCTCCTGCTGTGATTATTTGCAGTGTAAATGTGAATGTAAATTACATTCATCAATAGTGGCATATCATCAGACAAAATGTTTGCCTTTCCTCATCACACCTGTGTAAAATGACATAAAAGCAGTACAAACAAATAACATATTTCAATGTTCATATTACCTTTCTTTCTTGTAACAATAAAATGAAAATCTAAAAGCAGAGCTTCTGTTTCCAAAATTAAAGTGCCTGCCTTTTTACCAGTAGTCTAATCCTGGGTAGTAAGATATATTTATATTTAATATTATTACCTGAGAAGTTTGGGCTGAGAGAGAACTGAGTCGCACAACCTTAGCTCTTCAGTGGAAAAAAAAACATCTTATCCCTCTGTCCCCACTATAAGGGGAATGTGCGCCTTAAGGTGCATATTGCTTGTGTTTGATTCTATCAGAATACATGATTAAAAAAAAAATCAAACATTCATAATACGTTCTCTTGATTAATCATGTTTTAAACCACAAGGTTTAAAAACCATAAATTTGCAGCCTCTATGCTTAAAAGAGAACCACAAAGAGAACATCACAGCACAGCAAACTGCCTTTAGACTAACTTGTCTGGTAATTTTACTTCCAGTCCTTTTATTAAAAAAAAACACATTTATTTGAAAACATACCAACAGCATCTCACCCTATGACAAAAGCACATATTTCCCTCTACGCAGAATTTCAGGCACTTTTTTCTACCATACACTTAAATATTTAAATATACATTATTTAACTGAGGCAGATTGTAAAGCGTATGGCTCCTTCCATCATGGTTTGGCTCCCATTGTATCTGCCTGTCAGAGATAAACAGCGGTCAGCGATGTTAGGATGCGATATTTACAAGAACCACAGAATCACAAAGGTTGGAAGAGACCTCCAAAGATCATTCAGTCCAACTCTCCACTAAAGCTGGGTCCCTACAGCAGGTTGCACAGGAAAGCATCTGGGTGGGTTCTGACCATCTCCAGAGGAGGAGACTCGAAAACCTCTCTGGGCAGCCTGTTTCAAGTCCTCTGTCACCCTGGACACAACTGAAAAGATCCTGACCCTAAACACTTGACTCCTACCCACTACATATTTATAGACAGTGATGAGATTCCCCGTCAGTCTTCTCTCCTCCAAGCAGAACAGACCCAGGTCTCTCAGCCTTTCCTGACAAGGGAGGCACTCAAGTCACCTAACCATCTTTGCAGCCCCTCACAGGACTCCCTCTAAAAGTTCCCTGTCTGTTTTGAACTGAAGAGCCCAGAACTGGACCCAGTACTCCAGACATGGCCTCGCAAGGGCAGAGTAGAAGCAGAGGATCACCTCCCTTGACTTGCTGACCACATTCTTTCTAATGTACCCCAGGATACCACTGACCAAACTGAAAAACGAGGACCGCTCCCAGATGCTTAAGCATTCTCTTTTTATGTCCTCAGGACTGAACATCAGAGAAGAGCAATGACTCAAATTCCAAGCAGCAGCAGCATGATACTTAGCTTT
Source organism: Numida meleagris (assembly GCF_002078875.1). Taxonomy (NCBI): domain Eukaryota; kingdom Metazoa; phylum Chordata; class Aves; order Galliformes; family Numididae; genus Numida; species Numida meleagris. The sequence goes on along the minus strand of NC_034410.1, from coordinate 50,133,836 downwards.
GAACCCAGAGACAGTATTAGCCCATGCTAAACACAGAGGCTTAAGAAAATTTCCAGTCTGGGAACAGCAGATAACCTCCAACTCAACAAACTTGTATGGGTATAACTGAATGCTTTTGTAGCTTTATGAAAACCCTTTACTTGTGCACATATTATCACACAAGATCTGCCTTATGTCTACTCCTTCTCAAAACGAAGAAAGGAAAAGCTGAAAATTCCGTGTTCATCTTCACTGACAGAGGTTCATACAATCACTGCCTCATATGCATTAACATTAGCTATATGTGGAAATCCAATTATTTCCTACAAGAAAAGCTTTGAGTGTACAGTTTCAATATGCAACATCTGTCTAATTAATGACAAAGGCATAGGACGTACTAAAAAGAGCTGTAAAAGCAGAGTATTTTCTTTCTCAAAAAGAGTACTACTATCTCTGCTGCATTTCCATTACTCCACTAAAGCAGCAAGAGATAAGGGCACAAAAATCAAGCAAAGGTCTTCATGCTGATAATACCAAGTTGTAAGGCCAGAATCACTGCCGTGATGCATTTGAGGAAAAAAAAAAAAACACCACATAAAGCATGGGTGCCCAATCTTTTAGCTTGCCTGAGCCACACTGAATGAAGAGGAACTGTCTTGGTCCATATATACGTAGGTTGCTCCGACAGTAATGCCTCCTATTTATTTCCATGGAAACTACAATCTAACCAACAAGCACACAGTGTTTGATACAGCAAATTCCCAGCTACTAAACGCTATAGTGGTGACTATGTAAAAAAATAAGCTCTGCATTTTTGCCAGCGTTGAACAGGAGCCCGCGTGCCACACTCATAAACATCTGCATCAGTGAAGGTGACCTATCATCACCGTTGCCACTGCTGAAATGCACCACCCACCGCCTCACTGTGCTCACATCCACTGTTTGGTCCCCACTGGTTCAGCAAGTGTTGATGAACATCAATGGGTGCCATTCTTTCCGCATGGAGGAATTCAGTGACACACGTTTGCTTCAGATGCACTCCCATGTCAGAAGCCATTTGGTCAGACTGCCCCTCTGCTGCCATCCGTCACACAGCAACAAAATGTAACGGAATACTGGCAGGAAGCTTCAGCCATACTGCCATACCCCCAGCATCCACCTTTGACATCGTGGGCCAACATGATAAAATAGTAGGCATTACTTTTGGAGAAGCCTCCCTAAAATTTATAATATAGCTAATGCCTATAAGCAACAAAATATTTTAACATTTTTTTAATTAAAACATAAAAAAGGAGAGCAACAAAACCTTAAAACTAGTGGGATATTTGACCTTGTTTTTGTGAACCTAATGTATCACCCTGTTTTGATGGCAGCAGTCGCTATTCTCAGTGAGCTCTCAGGGTGTTTGTCAGAGATTTTTGATGAAATTTTACTCTTCCTGTACTTCATCCTTGAAAACTATTGTTCGCAAATGTACATACTGCCAAAAGACAATGACATGAATAAGGTGACTGTGAAGTGAAGGGTATTTCTCTTTGGTGAAACAGGGCTTATACAATTCTGCTAAAGACATCCAGTCAGATTTTTGAGTTGATTGTCTGATTGCAACTCTACGTATTTCATTCAAAAATGTGAAAGTAATGTATTTATGTTAACTGAAAATGGAGTTGCAAATATATCAATAAATTGATAATTTTATGGCAGCCTTGAAACCTATTCTCAAATTCCTCTATCAGAATGGAAAGCACAGCTGCGTATTTTTTGTTATTCACAGGACTGTGTTCAGCCAATATATCAAAATGCATGAAATTGTTTGCCATAACTCAGCTAGCACCGCACTGTCCTAGTTTCAGCCCAGATGGGGCTGATAGCACAAGGATATTTGGTCATTACCGAGTGACAGTTGCACACCTGGGGCAGGGCTGCACGAGTCAACAGGGAAGAGTCACCACTATGACAGTGCAGGGCACAGGCTGGGCTGCACTGTGAGCTGTGCCAGGCCACAGATTGGACATTCCTGACATCAAGGATGAAATGTCACTAAGTATCAGCAGTGACATCATTTCTGGTAGCATCTTAATAGCTACTAAATAATTGTGGATGTGAAAAAATCCCAGCCAGCATGACATCAGGTTATACAGACTTAGCATCCCACTCCCACGATTCTTAAACTTGTTTTGGTTTTTTTGTTTTTTGGGGTTTTTGTTTGTTTTTTAAGTATAAACTGCTATATTATTCCTGTTTCTCTTGTTAGGAAGCACAAAGCAGAAATTTTAGTAGAAAGCTTCTAATATAATGAAATCACCAACATACCAAAAAAATGATACCTTAAGGAAAAAACCCTGGAAACTTATAATTCTTATACAGCTCATTGATCAAAGGATCTGTATGCTTGTCAAATTTTGGATGCCATACTACACTTACAACTCTGTTTTTACCCTCTCATCACAAGACTAGAAACTCCAAACACCCAAGCATTCCCATGCCAATTTAAAACCTGAGGAAAATCCAAACCATTCAAAAGAAATCAATTTAATTTTAGTGATGGAATAAGGCATGTCAGTAGTGATGACCCAGTACTGTTTTGCACATTAGTATCTGGAAAAACAAGTGACCTGACCTTACAGCTTCAGTCTTATCTTTCCTAAATATATATATTTGTTCCTGAACAAAACACACATACTGGAGTACAGTGTTAAATTTCAAGCAAACAGATCATAGATGTGCAAGCAAACTTAATAATAACTAGCTCCCTACCACACCAGAAATAGAGCAACTATGTCAGCATATTCCAGAAATTTGATAGCTATACCTTCACAAAAACATAGAAGCTGCTACAAAATTAAGTATCTCTTAGCTCAATACCATACAACACCACCACCAAAAACACACAATAATCAAATGAACTTACCATTGGTTGCCTTTGAAAATATTTAGACAATCGTATGTTCCCAATCCATAGTAAACATCCCACAACATTTTCAGAAAGCAAACTGTTGTTAAGAATGTGAGGAAAATCATAAAAGAAGACGACAATTCCAAATACAGAAACAATACATACACAATCATTTGCTAAATTAGCCCTTATTCTTACCACATATAAAACAAAGGAGAACCTTACCTGGTCTTTCCACTTTGATAACTTCAGCCCCTAGATCTCCTAAATTCATAGTGGCAAAGGGCCCTGCAAGCACTCTGTAAAATTAAAGATTTTCTTAGGTTTTCCCCTACAGTATTTGCAGCTAGACAATGTTCCAAATTATAAACAAAACACAAACCTTGTTAAATCAAGAATCTTCACACCATCCAGTGGCTTTACATTACTAGCACCTGTCAAGAACCCGAAAACAGTAAGTTATTCTCGATTTTTTTGGCAAGATGTTTCTGATTGATTTTAACTCTCATCATCTCCCCTCCCCGAATACAGGATAATAAAGCTTTCTGCAGAGGTATGTTATTAGGATTATACTACGTCAATAAAGCCCTTCAAAATTCAAAAATCTTATGGTTAACATTGCAGAGTCTATTCCAAACACCTCAGAATTCTACAGTGAAAATACTTCAAGGTATTTTATACATGCCTACCACTAACACACAGCTTTCAAAGACTAACCTGAAGAAAGGTCCAACAAAAGCACAGTAATGTCAGAACAATGCAAACTAAAATTAATGGATAACAGACCAACTTGAAGTACAGAATCCACAGCAGCAATGTGGTCTGACCTGTGTAGTAGACCCATGCACTTGCCACAAAAAAGTCTCTACATTTCAAAAATAGGTTACAGAACTGAAGGCAGAGTGTGTGAACCAAGGCAACACTTGTTCTCCCTTTCAATTTTCGATGGCAACTATGCATGCAAGATAACTCCTAGCAAATCACCACCCTTCCCTCCTTCCCCTCCCCACGCTTTCCAGCCTGACCAGCCCTGAGAAACAGCTATCATTCCAGAGGTATTTGAGCTTCACAGTGTTTGGTTTTCAGACCTCGTTTTGCAGACCAGTCAGGATGTTGAAAATGGGCTGATCTAAGAGTAGCCATGTATTTCGCATATTTCAAACCCTATAGGAAAATTCAGACTGCCACCTCTCTTCAACACTGCACACCTCAGTGAGAGCTCCAGGTGCTGGAAAACACCAGTGCCAGGTAAGCATCACAGATCCTCCATGCAACTTCATGTTTATCCAGTTGGCTATACTTATGTGAACACATCAACATATGCTTATCTATTAAGGAAGAGTGCATTTGCTTCACCATGACCTTACTGTCAGTTTAGGCGAAATAGTTAACAAAGAGGGACCAGATTCCTCTATTGTTTACGTATCATTTAAAAATGCACTTATTCAGAGGCCCACCTTAGTGTCCTCCTGAGCCAGCACTCAGTGCTGCTTCCATTTCACAGGAACAATACAGCAACAATCCTGCACAGCCAACAGGCTTTCTACCTGTGGCTAACAGCTCTGGGAATCCACGAAGACCTTTCCCCAGACAGCCTGTGAAGCATCAAGACTGGCCAGTATGTACGTATTTATGCATAATTGGCACTGACGAATCCTTGCTAATTACCACTCACATTATGTTAAGAGTTAATGCTCCACTCAGGGACTAGAACTATTTTAGTTGGAACAGAATATGGGAGTATCACTGTTGTTCCAGAGATGTGGGCCATTGTGAAATGTTTATAAATGCCAAGGGATAAAGGTGACATCCACAACAATAGAGAAATGCAAGGAGAGATGGAAAGCTTGCTTGTGAGAGACCAAGGAAGACAACAGACCTACCCATCTCTTCCTATCACAACAGCACAGACAAAGAAAAAAAAAAAAAAACCCAAACTCTCATCCCAGAAGGACATAGGTTTGTGGAAAGAATGACAGACAAAGCCCTGTGGCCATCAAAGCAGCAGCAGTGCCGGTGCTCTGATACCTGGGGCACTACCCACCCAGTGCTGCAGGAACAAAAACAAGCGGAAAAGCCACACCATCACAAACAGGAAAGATCAGAACCAATGGGCAGTAACAAGAAACATCTCCTGCCTCCATTTTTCTGTCTGGCGCATATATAAAGCCAAACTTTTTCCCCTGAGTGCTTTTTGTTAGCATTCTGGTTGAGCACAGACCCAAAAGATCTCTGAAACCGAGTCTCACATTTTCTCTTCTATTTTTCCCTTTAAATTACTCCAGTAACCATGACTGAAATCAAGACCATTCTCCCAACTCTACCTTCACTGTTTGTACATGAACTATTCCCACCACACCTGAATTGACCCCAAGCAGGACAGCCACGCTCCACTGTAAGATACCTTTGATGGAGAATAAACAGATTCATTCACTCTCAGTACAGCTCAGACTCCTCAGTTCAACCCACCAGGCTGTCCCTAATGTAAAAGCGGGGTAGCCACGGGCAAGCCTATTGTGAGGGTATGACTAAGCAGCCAGAAACATCATTCTGTGGCAGAGCAGATCAAGTCATCTTCACATCACATTCCCAAATTTTCCCTTATACGTGTAAGTGACACGAGGGGGAGGTGAGAAAAGATTAGCTTAGTACACTGAATACTCCTATAAAAAGGCAAATCCATCTAAAATTAATTGTAATCCAGTTACTTCCAACTCCAGAGGAGCATCACTCCTCAGGTGCCAGGTCCCTGCTTTGGCTGCATAGCCAATTTTAAACTCCTACATGCAGCAGGTTACAATCAAGTCCACAGTGATCACAGTTTGCTGTCACGGGGCACAGCCACACCAGGCATACACTTGCTGTGGGAGCACAGCTCCATACTTTCTCCAACTGTAATGCAATCAATGCAGTTATCAGTGCCTTTTTGTTGTTATTATTAAGTGAGAAAGCCAATGGAAACTGACTCTGATGCAGCTTTACTTTTTTCTTTTACAAAAGAAGGGAACTGTTTGAAGTTACAGTTTTGGAGTCTTAGAGGAAGGAAAAAAAAATTTAATAATGATTTGAAAAAGACTATCAACGCCCAGATGTGCCCAGTAGCGCCCTCCGATGCGAATCGGGGCAGTTCCGCACCGCGGCGCCTGGTGCCACTTCGGCAGCGCGGCAGGGCCGCCGAGCAGAGTCCAGCTCCAGCCGCACCCCGCGAAACGGTCGCACCCGCCACCGGCAAAGCCACGCAGGGCCCCGCAGGCCGGCCCCGGGCGGGGGACGCGAGTCGGGAAAGAGACCGGGCGCGGCGCGGCTACCTGCCGGGGGAACACCACCGCCCCGCGCCCCTCCGCAATCTGGGGACAAGGCGGCACTCAGAAGGCGGGGGCTGCCATCGGCAGCACGACGCAAGCTCCTCCACAGCCCGCGGCTACAGCTCCTCCGCGCCAGCCCGACGCCCAGCATCCCCGTGTGTAGCAAGAGGCAGCACGGCTCGAAGCGGTACTCGAACGACTGCCACTAAGCACCCCAGCGAGCGTCGCGAAAAGGTGCGCACTCTGCTGCACTGCGCGTGCGCGCCTCCCAACAACCTCCCGCCCTCCGGGAGGGCGGTGTTAGATTGGTCCCGACTTGGGGGCGGTGTGCAGGCGTGGGATAGGGGGCGTTTTGTGCTTTTGACGGGTGTGAGGTTGTTGCAACTGTTATGGGTGTTTGGGTCTTCTGAGGAGGGTGCACATTGCCTTCAGAGAGCGGGTGGCTCTGCTTTTTTGGGCACCTTCCTGAGGGAGTCAGGGGGGCTGTGTAAGCCCAGTGTGCTGTGGTCCTGTTGAACACTTTGGTCTTCACAAGTCGCCCATAGGTGGCCTGAGGCCTCTGGCTGCCATGTTGCTTGGTTTGGCATTAGGCAGTGCAGGCAGGCTGCAGGTCAGGCAGGCTTCCTTCTGGGGGGCCTGGCCCTAGTAAAAGGGGGCCAGAAAGTGGCGACGAACTTAGGTTTTATCTTCCATAGTATGTGGGACACTGGTGGTTGGCCTGTAAAAATAGAGGAATACATTGCAACAGTAATTCCAGATGTGGCTTAACTTGAACATAGAGCCCAGAATTTATACAGAACGACTTTTTTTTTTTCAACCACGACACCTAGCTCCTAGACAATTGTGTTTCTGGTTCAGTGTGTAAATGGGAGCATATGATGCTGCCAAGATTAAATAAAACTAAAATATCCCCACAGGAATTTACCATACTTACAAATTAGGCAGTTGTACTGTATGCCATTAAATCCTCTCACAAGCAGGAGGAGGGTCCTTTAGCTCAGTTTTGCTATGCTGAGGTGCAATGTCAGTTGCATCACAAGCTGAGCCTTCAGCTGTCTATGACTATGAATGGGTTAACTGGAAGGGTTAACTTCGCTGAACCTGTAAGTGATTCTGCCCCGAGCTGACTACTTTTAGAATATTTTTAGCTTTATATATTTAGGGACAAAGAGGAAGGCTTGTTACATGAAAACCATGGTGTCTTCTTGCTCTGCAACAGCATTTAAAAAAAAAAAAAAAAAAAAGCTTGCACAGAGGTTCAGCATTTTTTTATGGAAAAAGCACTGTGAGGATAACATCTGCACCTCAGTGGTAGATAACACTTCAGACTGCTTGAAAGAGAGCACTGCAAATACCGCAGTCTTAGAAGTGTTTATTCACAAAGATCCTGCATGCTGAGGAAGAACACAGGGAAAATCAGCTGTGCAACAGGTTTGTTAACTGGACTTGCTATGTGTAATGAAATGTAGGACGTGGATGCTTGCAATCCTAGAAGCAGTTAGGATTTGTCAACAAGAAGAAAATCATGTGTAAAGCTATCCCAGTGTAACTCAATATCTGTGTAACAATGCCTGTTTCTAATTAGCTTGGTGTGAAAATAATAAAAAGAAACCATCAGTTTCTGAAATAAGACTGGCCAGATCGAGAATTGATATTATGTTGATAAATTTGACTTGTGTAGATATGGTATTCCTTATGTGTACCACAAAAGGTAAAAAATTGGTCTTTCAGAGAAGATAAAACAGCAGAGGATTAGCAAAGATCATTGAGCGTAATCTCTGCATTTCTGTTTTGGATTTGCGAGGATAATGCCCCGTTTTCATGGGGAAGTTGTGAAACAGAATGAAGAGCTGAGTTTGCTGGGAACAGAACATGAGTTATCTCCATTGCTAAAGCAAGCAAATAGGCAGTTGTTTAAAAGAAAGCAGGACGAGTGCAGAAACACCACCGCTGGTATTTTTGGCTAACTGTTGCTCAGTGCTAGTTAACCTTCACACGTTGCAGTCTGCTAGAATGAAACAGTGCTTTTGCTGCACAGATAGAAATCCAAGTAATCTCTTTGCTATTTTTCACTGAGCTGTTCAGGATTTACACTCACAGCTGAGAACAAGAATGCTGTAAATAACGTTATCTCGCCAAAAACGGGGCTCTCCTCCAAGAGAGCGCTTCATCCTGGATTCTCGGAGTTCCACAGGTCTCGCTGTCTGAGCTACCGAAGCGCTGCCGGCAGTTCGAAGTGAGGTTTAGAAGACTCCTTCCGATAAAGCATCTTCCAACGTGTCCTTACGTGTGTTCCTCCCTTCGCCTTCCTGGCCCGGAACTTTGCGAGCCCGGAACGCTGGCGCAGAGCGGCGGGGCGGGGGACTGCGAGAGAAGAGCAGTAGTAGCTGCCGCCGAGGCCGTGTCCGGGACGCGTTGCGCAGGTTTTATTCCTCCTTCCCTCCGCTGCTGCTGTGCCGCGCCGACCGGCCCATGTACCGACAGAGCTTCCGACCCCCGACGCCTCCGTACGCGGGCGGCGGGTTCCGGAGCCCTCCCTCCGGCGGTGGCGGCCCCGTGCCCCCCTCGCCCCGGGGCTACGGGAGCCCGCACCACACGCCGCCCTACGGCCCGTGGCCCGGGCCTTACGGCGGCGGGCTCTCGCCCCGAGGCCCCGGCTTCGGCGGCGGCGGGCGGTTCGGGAGCCCGTCGCCGGGGGCGCAGACGCCGCGCAGGCCGCAGAGCGCCAGCCCCCGCTACCCGGCTCCCCGCGGCGGCAGGTCCCCGGCCGGAGCTGCCCCGCAGCCGCAGCAGCACAAGCGCTCACCCGGGGGCTACCAGAGGCACTACCAGGTATGGGGCAGGGCGCCGAGGGGCCAGGGCCGCGCCGAGGGAGGGAGCGAGCGGCGGGCAGAGCATGGCCGGGCCTGGGAGTGGGCAGCAGCTCCCTCCGTCCTCCGGGGATAGGGGCTAGCTCCGCGCTCAGCGACGTCTGCCCTCCGCCATTAGGGAGGATGGAGAGACCCCGGTGCGGGAAGAGGAAGGGGCCCCTAGGCTGCCCGAGGCCTGGTACCGAGGCACGAGGGCTTCCTTCCTCATAACATTCCGGCATGGGAGGGTGGAGGGAGAATTGGATACCGCCCAAAACTGCAGTAAGCGTCTCTGTCCCTCGTATTTACTTCCCTTTGATCTGTTCTCCTTAAAACAGTGGGGAAGCACTGTGTTTTTCGTGCCAGTGTTGCCTGACGTTGCAGGAGCTGCCCTATGCCCAAACATGAGCACTCTGGGGCAAGCTTAGGGAGAAGTGAGGAATGATCTGCTAAAGAAATAAGTTAAGCTTCCCCTAAGCAGAAAGGAGAGTATCTGTTGGGGTCACAACATACCTTTTACAAGTCGTTGCCTTGCACTGAAAGCTTCAATTTATATGAGGTAGCTTTCTCAAGAGTTAACAGTAACAGGCTCAGTGAGTTATACTGTTACCAGGATGGCTTAGTTGGTGTGTGACTGGTAATACAGATAGGGATGGCAGGTCTTGAGATGATGCCATATTCTCCCTCATAAAGCCAGATATGTCTGTTAGAGAACCCGTAAAAGTGTAAGAAATATGCACATGCAGTACAGACCACGATAAAACGTTCAGGTGCTCCTGCTGATGCTTTGAAGTGTAAAATGAAGTCAAATCTTAATACAGACTACTAAAATCTTAATGTGCCTGCATTATGTAGTGACATTTCCATTCCAAAAGTCTGATTACTTTTTTACTATGCAGATAACTATCTTACAACAGTCTCATAACTGGTGAAAGAGAATTATTATGGACATGAAACATTTTCTTTCTCATTTAAGGCTCTTAGTCTGAAGGCCTACAGGTTGCTTAAGCCTCTGTACTTTTTATTAGAAAAAGATATGGTGTCTGCCTTCCATGAGGATCTCATTTTGGCATAAAAATGGCTCTGACATTGGGAAGAGAGAGTTTAGTCACTAATGTACAGTTTCCCCACAGAAGATCATCATCTGGATATTTGCTTCAGTGATTTTTAAAAGCCTGCCTTAAATTACCTGAGCCTGATTGCGTGAGGAAAAATATACAGAAATCCTTTTGCTTCAAGTTCTAGTCAGAACTGTTTATATCAGGATCTGTGGGCAGGAACAGTCTCATGGGCTCAATCTTTGGTGTTAATAAAGAAGCCTGACATAAGGAAGTTTGAATCCAGTTGCACGTTGTCATGTTTATGCTTCTGAAGACTTAGACATTTGTATGTCTGTAGCTTTGCCTAGGACTAAGGTAATGTGTGTGCATGTACTTTACATGCATGCACATAGACTGTTTTGCCTGGGAGGCAATAGAAGAGAGAGGAAATCTCAAAACCATGAGTTCTCATTTCTTTGAGATGGGCAAGAATCTCCATCCACGAAGCCATGAGTAGATTTCAGTAGAGGGATTTTATTGCATGTTCTGAACATCACATTTCTTCAGAGGAGTTGTTCCCTTGTCTTCTGGAGACGCTGTTATTAAGAGAACTATTCTGCTCTTAAAATTCATGACGCTTTGTCACCTTTGAGATGAAAATCTTAAGTGACCCCTTAAAATCTCTTAGTGAAATCCAAAAGACAGTTCATACGTTAGCGTTCTATGCGATACCATGTTGTTAGTATACTGTGCTGACTTCTGCACTTTGGACAGAAAGAACAGAAAACTTAAAGAAAAAACTTTCACGTGGCCAATGCTTTAGTGAGCTTTCTGTTTTTCCACATGGATGCACCTGCTTCTAAATTTTATGAAAACAAGTTTGTTGAATCTCATGAATATTACCTCTTAGAATTCACTTAGAGGTAGCATTTCATCTTCTATACAGAACAAGAGTTAGTGGAGCCACAGCTAGTACTGGTGAAAACTTTTACAGAAAGTTAAAATAATCTTGTAAAATGGTACAAGTGTGGTATCTGTGTTTTGTGCATCTGCCAGAAGCTAAAATCACTTCAGGTGAAGAAAGCTGATTAAAGAAATGATTGTCACTCTTGTCAAGATAGTATTGCCTTCCTCAGCAGTGAAGAGCACCAAAAGATATTTTTTTCCTATGTGGAGATAAATTTGTTGACTGGAAAAAGGTATTGAGAATAGGTTGACTGTTTTCTTAAGAAAAGTTCAATGAGGAAGGGTTATTAGCACTATCAACAGTAAGATACAATTATATTAAGATATCATTGACAGCGGTTTCACTTGTACAGGTAAGGCTGTATGTTTTCCTTTTCCACAGGCCTATAGTGTGAAGAATCGCCTCTTGATTTTTCCCTACAGAAAAAAAAAAAAAAAACATAAAATGAATAGTATTCTAAATCTAAAATGTGTATTAATATATTTAAATGTAATACTTATTGAAAGCTATTGATTTTGTATAACATAGTAATACATAACAATTTAGTGATGCTAGATGTCAGGCATGCAAAAAATTGCAGCATTGTATATGGCCTGCATTATATTGTAGTGAAATTCAGAATTATAAATCTGTCCAAGGGAGTCTTACTGTTGAATTAGTTTGTTCTGTCACTGTATGTATTACAGATAATTTTGTTGATCAGTCTAGCTTTCTTCGGAGCAGTGCAGATTACACATAACAATGTAGGTGTTGTAGGGTCTTTGTTAGACGTGATGTTTAAAAGTTTTAATTTGGAAGACAGAATGCACCGTGTATTAGAGATTTACCATTAGTGTGATTGCTTAAGTAACATTAATGCCATTTTTGCTGGTGCATATTGACTTGACTCCTTGACCTTTAAAAAGTTTTTTTTAGTTGTATACTGACCTTATCCTCCTGTTTTTCGTATTATACTTCATATAATAATTTTCTTTCTTTTAGTACTTTTTTCTCTATTGACATCATCATCTTACCTGCATAATGTAATTGGCTGCGATGAAACATTAGAAACAAATGTCCTGCAAATTACACATGGATGTTCCCGTACTTAGTTGTGTATCCACTGTGATCAGTCTCTAGGAATTCTAAAGAAACAATTATTGGGACCACACAAGCAGGCTCCTGCCAGAGTACTTTTTCAGAAATAGGTTCCAGACTAAGCTGTTTCAGTGTCTTGAGTCTAAGCATAGAGGGCTTCACTTTATGGCACTGTTTCTCAGTTTTACCCAGAAATTGCTTCATATGGTCCATCTAGATATATTCTGTGGGGGTTATTAGTCAAATTCAATCACCATCACAGCTCGCCAAAAAAAAAAAACAAAAAAAAAAAACACCCGCCTGTAGTCCTTGGTTTTACAGTCCTTTACAGGTCAGAAGCTGGCATAAACCTCAAGGAATCCTGTTCTTAATCATTCAGAATGCAACAGGCACATTTTTAGACTAACAACAGTGTATCTGTGATATTATTTGTTTAACTATGGTTAAAACAAACCAGTTTAAATGAACATGGCTTTAGACAAAACCTCGCTTTTTAGGGAAGTGAATTTGAGGAAAAGAGCAGTAGATGATGGTGGGAGAAAATGGTTCCAGTAATTTGCTTCATCTTAGCCCTCTTTAAGTTGCAGACCCTAGCAGATCTGTAGGAGTAATCGTGGTGGTCCTTGATTTTTGGAAAAAATAACATATCAAAACCTTCCAGACAAAATAATTGCCTTTCATGTAATGCCTGTTTAATCACTGATTTTCATCAAAATTTGTAGATTAAAAGAAAATTGTCTTTTCTCAAATTTCAAAAACACTAATTTGATTAAAACAAAGTGTTTTTCAGAGTTCCTCAGGTCATTTGTAGCAATTTGCTTTATATACTGCTATGCTCAATCTTTAAGTACTGAATATCTGGCTTCTGCTCTTCTGAACATTTTCAACTCTTCCTCAGCCTCTACGCTCTGTTTTGTTGTGCAGCTTATGAGTTAGACATGTTGTTAACTTAAGTAGCTTATGAAAAATACCTTTTCTGTAGTTATATACCAGTATGATGAAAACATGTTTTGGAGAAGACTGGATTTTATCCTGGTAAATCACTACTGATAATTAAAGTATAATAAAGCCAATTTCTTTTGAGGAGGGGCAGCAGGTGAGAAATAATAATTATTGTTTGAAGATTATTCATGATAAGGTTCAAAGCTCTACTGCATTAGAAGGAAACTTAGTTTGAATTAGTCTATTAAATGTTTCTTTACTTGATGGTTTTCTTCCAAAGGGATCACCCAGGACATCTACTCCATTTGGTACAGCGCATGGCAGAGAGAAAAGAGTGTCTAATGATGTGGAAAACTATTACAGACCTTCAATGCTTGAGGACCCATGGGCTGGCCTAGAGCCAGTTTCTGTTACAGACATAAACCAACAATACAGCAGTGAGCAAACAACATATACTGGTAAAAAAGGGAGGTATTTCAGTTAACACTTTTAAAGGCCAAATAACTCCATCCTGCCAGGAAAACTTTGGGACAAAATCTTTATATTTACACAAGATAACAGTAATAAAGATCTTAGTTCATGCTTTTATTTTATCACATTCACCCTTTTATCCAATTTTTTTTTTTAATTGCATTGGAAATTTTTATGTATGGGGAGGGAAAAAAAAGTGGTAGGATAAGTTACCTTTCTGGCTATGTGGAAGTGCCTACCAGCTTTGAAGAACAAAGTGTTCTTTAATCACCAGCGACTGATTTGTGACTGTTAAAACAGGTTTCCATATATTTACCTCTTCCATGCCAGATTGTTAGCCTTTTATTGTAAACTCCTTTAAATAATGGTATTTTTTTATGTTTCAACATTTTTAGAATGAAGTAACTTGGAAATAAAATAAAATTTTGTAAAACCTTGTTTTGTAATGTATAAAGATTACTTTTGGACTTTTGTTAAGGCGTACTGATTAACAGAAATAGTACTAGTTATATTAGGTGACTTTGTAAATGTGCTTGTATGCTGTAGTTAACCTCTGATTTTGTGCATAGTATTTTTTGTTAACTAGTGTAATGTGAAACTGAAACGTAACTTTAGCCATCTCAGGAAACAGATGTGTTGTCTTACAGATGTTTAATTTGTTGAACCAGATCTTGAATCCTAAACATTATTCTGTAATATTTACTTCTGTATTTAGGGAAAAAAAAAAAAGCATTTGAAACAAGATTACATGTTTCTGGATTACAGCCAGGTCTGTGGCAATTTTAGACTAAGCAACACAAAATATAAGAATTAATTAAATGCAAATGTACTACTTTCTGGATTTACCTTTGGATTAGCATAGAATGAATAGAACTTTGTTGTACAGTTGGCATGAGTATATAAATAGCATCTTATTTTTGATCTGTTCTGGGTTTTTTAATTTTTACCTACAACTAGCATCTTTTTCTAAAGAATTCTTGTTTTCAGTGTGTGCATGCTATATCTTTTATCCTGAAGAGGAAAACAACAAGGTTTTTTTTCTTTTTTTAGGCCTTGTCTATATATGGAGGATCCATTCTTAAATTCATTAGTGAATATTGTAATTTAGAACAAATCATAATTAATTCCAGCTGTAGGCATGCTCTTTACCAAGCCACATTAAGCCTGCAGTGGATATCTAAAATGTTGTTTGACCCTACTGTTATTTGTTGATCTTTGCTTTTAGGCAGTATGTGGAAGATGAAAACTTAGTTAAATAAAAAACACTAGTTCAGTTTTCAAAACATATTTATTTTCTTTTAAGCTTATGTACTTCACAGAAAACTAGAAAACATTTTTGTAGTCCTGAAGCATGGTTATGTGGAATAGCACAGGGAATTGCCTTACATTGTTCTGAGTATCTTGTGTTTTGCTGAGGTACAATTGTCCTATGGTACTGCTTGGTCTGTTTCATCATAAAGTATCTTGGCTTAATACCAGCTTCAGGAACGACTTAAAACTGGAAGGGGGAGTGTGTTTGTGGGGAGGGAAGAGGGGCATCCACTTGTTGATACATGCTAGCTGAGTCGTAAACTTTTATGACCATAACCTAAAGTTTTTTGCTTGTTTTTCTTCAATTGGCCTTTTTGCTTGTTCTAGTACTCTATTCTAAAAGGCTGCTCGGAGAACTGAGACCATAATGCCTGCTTGATATCACGAGTTCTTAAATCATCATCCCAGAATCAAAACTGTCCCTTATATGGCAGCTATCAGTATTGGTATCTGTAACACATACCAGCAGAACTGAAATTACTTGATTAGTTGTAGATACTCTTCAGAATTTAAAAATCAGTTATGTCATTTTAGAAGGGTGGAGTATGAAGTTTTCCTTCCTTTTTTTTCTTTTTAACTGTAGCAGGTTCTGTAAAGCTCACAAAGTTGTAGGGTGATTAACTGAGTCATCTTTTTTGTTACTTTTTTCCATTGTAATTCAATGCACTTTATTTTTTGAAATGTGTTTGGTGATCTTGTGGAAATAGATCTGATAGTACTTGATGTTTTTAAGAGACTAAAGCTATGACGTGTTCCCAGTTATACATGAGAAGAAACTGGGTTTGGAAAGGAGAAAGGAAAGGAAAAGGATTCATGACAGAAGAGAGACTGTTAGAGATGAACTCTTTTTACAGTAACCAGTATCAGCTGCCCTTGCACACTGCAAAGATGTGTTTTTCCACTTTGGCTTTCCAGTTGACCAAGGGATCAAAGCCAGTCGTCTCTGGTAATAACTGTTTGCTCCTGGAACTGGGTGTCAGACATCAGTGAAGGTAAATGTTCCAGAAAGAGAATTCAGGAAATAATCTTGAAGCATTGTTTAATCAATACAGGCTTTCCACAATATCATCTTTTAAGCTGCTGCTCCTATGCACTTCAGGATATGACCCAACAATTAAAAGTACATCATGCTGCTAACGACTCATAATTTGATCAAGAATCTGCAAGGAATTTAGATGTAATAAGAATACTAAACTCATCACACCATGCCAAAAACTTTAAAGTGATTCAACTTTCTGGCTTCTAGGAAAAATTCTGAAATTACAGAAAAATTTCAAAATGTTGTTGTTGGATAGCTGTAAAATGCATGAACGCGTGTTTAGAACTATAAATATAATGTACTTAAAGCCAGTTTAAACTTTGCCTTTTTTTTTTTTTTTTTTTTTTTTGCTATGATATCCAGGAAGCTTGAGCACTTACTTCCTCGCTGATTTTTGTCCCTTTTCCCATATGGCAAACATTCTTTCTCCCACATGTTTCTAATGAAGATAGGAAATATCACTTCCTCACTTGTTTATGAAGCATCTTCATAGCAACATTATGGCTCTGGAAGTAGTATTTGATGATAAGAAAAAAAAAAAACATCTGAAATGCATCCCTACTTCATGAGCCCATGAAACAGAATAGTTTCTGTGTCTCTCTAATGAAGGTATTCTTCTGTAATGGGCACACTTAAGAATATGGGTTTTACGCTTTCCTCAGCGGACTTTAAGGTAAGTCATTTAACTCTTCAGAAGTTTGGATTAATACACATTCTGTCCATTCAGTTTTGTTTGCATTCTTTGTCCGTCGAGACTTACTTTCTATTCAGTTGTTGTAAAAGGAATTGCATAACTCACTACTATTTTCTAGCAAAAAAAAAAAATCTGTAATTCTGCTTGTTTAGCTGCTGTGTTTAATGATGATTTGCATATGACAGTAAGATTACTTAATTAATTTGAGTACAGTTCCCCATGACATGGTAACACACCAGGTGAGGAGTGATCCCAGACTGTGTACAATACTTCAAAGGTGGTTCAAGTTTGGGTTTTCACTGCAACTTTATCACACAGAATAGTAACTTTTCTCTGGCACTGCAGATGCACTATCTTACACTGAAATTGTAAAACAAGCAATTTAGAATGCTAGATTTCAATTAAAATGGGATTTCTAAAGTTCGTATCAAGCTACTTTTTTTTTTTTTAACTAGCATTAAGACACTGAAGTTTACCGTTTTTCTAATGTAAAAACTGGGAACACATTGCAGAGGAAATGCTTCTGATCAGCAGAATGGGTAACTGCTTCTGCAGTCAGGCTGTTTTCCTGTTGAGGATATCTTTATATGCTCTTCAGTTTGTGTGTTCATTAGACATCTGGAAGGATAAACATACATTTTATGTAAAGTCTACAAGTATCTATTCTCCATCTCCCTCCTAAAGAAAAGTTTTCATAGACTGTTTGGCTTTTGAGTTATGCTTATCCGTAGTCTCATTGACATCAAAGGATTTACTCAGGCACCCAAGATTCATAAACATCTAACAAGCATTAAAGTTTGAAAATTATCACCCATTGGTCTTTCATTGCTCTTTTTGAACTTTGCAGTGAACTACTGTGTCTTGTAATTGCTCTGAATTCCCTGTCATACATGTGTTTCTTATATATGAGCCAAGCCTGTCTTGCAAGGAATTCAGATTTTTTTTTTAAACTAAATTTTCCTAAGGGTAGATATTTTGTTCTCCTTTCCCCAAATTTTCCTTCTTTCCAACTTGCTTATATCAGGAAGTTAACTGGAGGATTGCATCCACTGATTGCTGAAGAACCATGTAATGGTTTCCATGTTCCAGACCCTCAGAAGCTTGTGTGCCAGCTGACATATGTATTGTAATTTCAGATGGCTCAACTACTACTCATACTAAAAGGAAGGAAATTAAAGGTATGTTTAGAGTAGTATAGTTGTAGCATTCGATCAGTTCGCAATCAAATTTTGTGCCAACAGTAGCTTTTGTTTTCAGCTGAATGTCTCACGAAGCACAAAGAGTTGGATCAGTTTCATTTTCTGCCATTTCCTTTAAGATAAGTGCTTTGCAGATCTGGAGTTTAGGAACATTTCTTCAACCTGGAGTTCTGAATTTACTTTCACAAAATTATTTGCTCAAGGACAAACCTATGCCTTCCCTTAAAACCATTTCAGATTTGATTAAAAGAGCTTTATCTCATCTTCATTTCTTTCTCTGGGAGTACAAGTACTGGGCTAGCAACAGTGGGGTGTGGATGCTCAGTGCCAGAACAAGGTCACTGCTGTTCATCTCCAGGTCACCACTAGTTTCTTGCCATTTCCATTTGCTCACATCCAGGAGGTGTTTTCAGCCAAATAGTCATACATTCTGTTTCATCATTTCTCTCTGTGTTGCAGCATTTAAAACTATTTCAGAGATTTACTTGTTGTGGATTTTAAATTCTAACAGCACTATAAATTGTACTTTGTAGTTTAACTCTTGTTTGTTCTTCTGCAGTAAAATCACAGGTGAATTCCACTGCCTTCCATCACCTGTGATTGTGACACATTCCTTTTCTCAGCCATATATGCAAACATTGATATACAGCAGAGTAACTTCCGTGGCTAAAAAGGATTGCACCAGTACAGTTTATTATTGAAATTTTCAATTCTCCTAACATAACTGCTATTAAAGTAAGAGTTTCTCCATTCCGTCTTTCAGCGAGATGAAAATTAAGCCAATGCTGATAATACTGAAAAAAATATCATCCCACTCTTTACTAAGACAGAAGAAGGTATTTCTCAAAAATTACACATGAAAGAATTGCACTGTTTCACAGATCATGAGACCTGGTTTGTTTGTATTTTTCTTCTGGAGGAGCACTGACTTGTTACTAATAGCTTCAGGGCTATCCAGGACTTGAACTTTGGTCAAAGCCACCCAATCACCATTTGACCTATTCACTGATGAAAAGGAAAATTCTGGTTTATATAAAATACAGAATATAATTTCACAGACCTGTAGGCTGTACTATTCACTGGATGTGGAAGGCTTTTGACAGTAGATTAGTGTGTATTCCATTCAGTTAGAGTAGAAAGTATTCCTGCATTACGAGTTAACATGCCGGTATTTTTGGTAATAAAAGTTATATATTCAACCACAAGCAGGGAAGTAATTTTCAAATATTAAAACTAATTCCCAAAGTTGCTTGATTCTCAGTATTCGCTGTTTTCAGGTAACAGTGACAGGAGTATGGAGGATTTATTAAATTTATATTCTTACAGAAGGAGATTTGTTTTATTCAAATGTCAGTCTGAATTCAAGTAGTGGTGGTAGTTGCATACTGCAGATCAAAGATCTGAGTCGTTCATTTCTTACTTGGAAGAGCTTCCATTTTCTAGAATGGGCTGATGCACTTCAGGTGGGTGTGCTGGGTTACAGCTTTTGCAGTGAAAATGCGGGGCTGGAAGCATTTGAGACTGCTGTGATCTGCACAGGGCAAGATGGATTGCATGAGTAGAGATGTCACTGCAATTCAGTGTAACCTCTACTACCATGTTTCCAGACTGCAGATAGAAAGGAATTTTAACACAGGCAAAACAAGTAGGTCTTGCTCCTGTCTCCCTGCGTACCTTCCTCTAGGGACTTTTCATTTTCTAAGCCTACAGTGAATCACAATGTTACTGGGGTGAAGGATAAAAGGATTTAAATTGCCTCCTAATTTGCTGTCGCTAAGCATTTGACATCAGGTCAGGCTGAAATTTTTAACACAATCATTTTAGAATGAAGTGCATTTATCAAAAATCTGTATTGCCCTACTTTTATGGGCAGCAGTGATCATGCTGCTTAATGCTATATTTAAATGCATTTAAACCTGGTATCCATGTGTGTTTTGCTACAGTCTAATTGCTATGTAGTCAAGATAGCTGAAAGCTGTTACTGTAGAGTCAACAAGTGTTTGCTTTGGGTTTAAATACTTGTAAGCCTGCATGAGGGAATTGCAAGAGTTCAGAATGTTGAACATGCTGTTGATACATTAGTGTAAATACTTATAAATGGAAGAACAACTCCTTTTTTACACTGATGCAAATCATTCCCTTTTCAAGAATCACACTGAGCTAATGTTGAAACAAGGGAAGAGGAATTAAGCTTCTGTGGATGATTACACAGCATAAACCACAAGTAACAGAGCAAATATGAACTTAAACACTGATTGCCAACTGGGGAGTAGTATCAGCAGTAATTGGATTATAAGTAGTAGTTGCACAATGCTTTTAAAATCAAACCACTGCCTCCTGTGGCTTAATGAAAATTTTTAGGTTAATGTGAAATAACGCTTTTGAGTTGTATTCCCTTAACAGATGTTAGGAATTAACTTGTTGTTATTCCTACAGTGGAGTTGGCAGAAAAGAAGCATCTTCACTTCTCTGTTGTGATGTCTAGCATCTCTGCATAATGTTGTGTCTATTTTTTAAGCTTAGTTAAACTTTGCATTTGAAGATCTCAGGGATCTCAAAAAAAAAAAAAAAAAGGTCAGGAGGAGAGTAAACACTTGCATATGAGCCAAGAATACATTGCTAACTGCAGGAAGGCACCAAGGGTCACATCTATTGATTCCTTGCCATTCCACATTCCTAAAACTATTTTCTTTGTCTGTAAATTTGTAGTAGTCTTCTGGTTGCTATGGCAATTAAATTACAGCAGATGAAATGATTTGGTTGTTTACTTCCAGATGCTAAGAAAACAGTATGTGGACAAAGGTTGAGAAATTGTTGTGGCTATTTTCAAATGAGTGAACTGCCAAGTTGCATCTCTGTTGAAACTGAAGACAGCTTATGCTATGAACAGTATTCTTGTACTTAGAATAACTTCTTAAATAAAGTTCCATGTATATAGAAAGCATGCACAAAGAACCTTTAAATATCTCTTCTCAGTATTTCTGTTACATCTGGTTATATTTTCTGACTGTGTTTAATTTCCTTTCAGAATAATCACTGGATGGTCTATACATTGATTCTGCTGTAGCCTATCACCCTCACTGCTATGAGGTGAGGAAGAAATAGTGTTTTGTATACTTTGCAAGTACACAGCTGAAACTTTCCCTGGTTTAATTTCACTCAGCTAAAAGATTGTCCCAGTAAGTGGGTGGCAGAGCTCTCCTTCCATTAATCAAATCTCTATCATTTATCTTCCTACAGTTTTTTTTTAACACACGTACAAACACCCCTTAACTTAGAGAAAATACCTTAATCAGATAGAGTTACCATGACTTTCTCTCTTGTAAGCCTTTTATTGTCTCTTCCTCCTCCTCCCCTTTTTTTTTCCCACAAAATTGTTTGTGCATCAACTATATCTTAAGGCTTTTCCATGTAGATTTTCCATGAAAATAAGCCTGCTTTTGCTTCCTCTTCTATTACAAGCTTGATCTGTCCTTCAGGGTTCTACTCTCAACAGTCATCTGCTGGAGCATTTGATGGAATCGGTACCACTCAGCCACACAGCATCACAGTTCACTGAAGATCCTGTTGGTTTATAGTGCTGGAGATGATAGAACTACTTAAACAAGTAGAATCGTGGAGTCATTGAATGGTTTGGGTTGGATGGGACTTTAAAGTTCATCCAGTTCCAGCCTTCCTGCTGTGGACTTTTTGTCACCCGCTAGATCAGGCTGCCCAGTACCCCATCCAGCCTGGCCTTGAACGCCTCCAGGGATGTGGCCTCACCACCCTCTAAGTAAAGAATTTCCTCTTAACATCTAACATAAGACTCCCTTCTTTTAGTTTAAAAGTGTTCCCCCTTGTTCTGTCACTATCAGACTGTGTAAAAGTCGGTCTACCTCCCATTTATAAGCTCCTTTCACATACTGAGAGACTGCAGTGAGGTGTCCCCAGAGCTTTCTCTTTTCTAGGCTAAACAAACTCACCTCTCATCCTGACTCAGTAGGAGATGTGTTCTAGTCCTCTGATCATCCTCAGGGATCTCCCTCTGATCAGGGATGATCAGAGGGATGATCACCCTCTTATGAACTTGCTCCAACAGGTCCGTGTCCTTTTTTATGCTGGAGGTCTCAGAGCTGAATGCAATACTGCAAGTGGAGTCTCACAAGAGCTAAGTAGAAGTGAGCAGTCACCTCCCTTGCCCTGCTGGCCACGCTGCTTTTGATGCAAACCAGGATACAGTTTGCTTTCTGGGCTGCAAGCACACACTGCTGGCTCGCATTGAGTTTCATCAGTGAACATCCCAAAGTCCTCTTCAGCATGATTCTCAATCCATCCTCTGCCCAGCCTGTATTTGTGCTTGGGCTTGGGCAGTGGGAACTGTACAAGCAGACACGCCCATACCAGTATTAGTAAAAATTGTTCTCTAAACATAAAATGAAGTCTGGCGTTCAGATCTGTCCTGAACATTGCAAACAGAGGCAAAGTCACTGTGGAAAGACAACAGAAAAAAACACACAAGAATAGGATGTGGGAAACCTGTTATCTAGGTCCCATTTCTTCCTGTCTGCTTCCCAACACACCTGCCTCTTAAATATTTGTTGTATACTCAGCATATATACACACACACACACAAATACATACGTACCTGAATACACCCAAATCTCAGCATATACATATACTTAAATGCTCAGTAAATCCTTGATGGGAGACAAAGTTGGAGGGAAGAAGGGAGGAAAGCTACCTCATGAAAGTGTAAAATGAGGTACTCTCTCCCTTCAGCAGCCGCAGAGCACACTACTATTTTTTGGTCCATGAATGACAAGAAAGCAGATGTGTATTTCAGAGAGAAGGAGTTTTAAGCAAAAATAAAAGAGTCTGTGTGCATAGGGGCTTTCCAGTATATTTAATCATTTAGTGTAAATTTAAAAAAAAAAAAAAAACACACCATTGAGCTTCAGTCCAACTACAGTTACTTTAGTACTAAATTCTATTTCAAGAGCTTTTAAACTGCCATAAGATCTGCTACAGAGCAACTTTCCTCTGTCTTGTAAACTTTCCGGTGTGCAGACAGAAAAAGCAGGTTTCTGGTTTCATTCTAGCTGTATTGATGTATCACAGAGAAAAACAGCAGAAACACATCTAATGAAAGTATATACTTTTACTAGTGCTTAGGCTGTTGCTATGTAAGAATCCAAAAATAAATAGTTCAATTTCTGGGGTTACTTACGGGCCTGGGGAAGATCTTCAGCACAGCAGACTTCCCTCTCCAGCACCTTTTGGCAAGGAGACCCTCTAGTGTAAGTCTGGCTCCTTAAAAGCACATTATTTTTTTCCCTCATTCAGTTGTTTCAGCATCAGAAAGCAGAAGTCCACAGTGTGTTGCACCTCTCCTTTTAAGTGACATCAAGGAGCAGAAAGCTCAAGAAAGATGTTAAGACCTGCATTCATGTCTGTTTCTTCACGGACTTCAAAACTTGCTTTCCCTTTTCTCCATATTTTCTTTCCCCCAACCGTTTCTATACTCTTTCTTCAGCTGACACTCCATTTGAAGCAGATACTTCTCTCTTTTCCTAAGTTACCTTTCTCACAGCTACCTGTACCCCACAAACTTGTCTGTCCTGGACTGATTACCACTGTTCCCATGGTTCTACTGACAAAGCGGCTCCTCCATCTGCTTTCAAATCAAATTACAGCTTGAATAGTTTTAAGTGTTTTTTAGGCTGAACTTACTGATGTCTGAAACAGGAAAGCTAACTCAAGTGAGCTTTTCCAAAAACAAATCTCACAACAGAAGCTGTCAGTCACCTCACTAGTAGCAATATTAAATTGCAACTTCAATTGGAAAGTGATCAGCAAAGGCACCTCCGGCTGTAATCTCTTTGCATCCCCTCCTTTTTTCTTCCTGCACATTCTTTTCAGGCTCTTGCTTCACTACCTTTGTCCTGAGGTTGTGTGGACCCTCTTTGGTTGTTGTTTGTTTTTCTCCCATCCCTCTCCCTATTTTTTCTTTTTAACTAATTCAAAATTCTAAGCATCTTTCAAAGAGGTAAGGACAAAAAGCTTTGTAGGTACCAAGAAAATCCATGCCTACTTAGTACCAAAGAAATGGCGAAATTAATAGCTTAAATGATGCTAACTTGTTACGAGTTACAGATTACATGTCTTTTCACTAAAACCTGGATTACCCCAACAAAAACTGATGTCAGCTATACATAGATTTCATCAAATCCCAAATCACACTGTCCAGCAACATTTGGTGCCAGAAAGAAGTATTTATGCTGACATCCTGCATAATCATAGAATCATAGAATGGCCTGGGTTGAAAAGGACCTCAAAGACCATCTAGTTTCAACCCCTGTGCTGAGTGCAGGGTCGCCAACCACTAGACCAGGCTGCTCAGAGCCACATCCAGTCTGGCCTTGAATGCCTCCAGGGACAGGGCATCCACAACCTCCCTGGGCAACCTGTTCCAGTGCATCACCACCCTCTGAGTGAAAAACTTCCTTCTAATATCTAACCTAAACCTCCCCTGTCTCAGTTTAAAAGCATTCCCCCTTGTCCTATCACTATCATGGCAGGTTTAAACATCACCCAACAAGTTTTGCACCAAACCAGCAACTTCACTTAAACCAGACCATACTACTATCATTAAAAAAGTCTCTGATATTTAAAGATTTCAGATGGCAGTCATGTTGACATCTGTCAATTGAAGTTGATTCCAGGACTAACCTGTCACTTAGAAATCTGCTTTCTGTCTGGACTGGCTTTGTCTAACACTAGTTTCCATCAATGAATTATAATTTACATTTTTCTATAGCATTGAAGAGTCATGCTTCAAATTTCTATTAAAGATAGGTGATCAAATAACATTTGAATATTTGTCTGCACCCATTAAATACAGCCATTGAAGTCACATTAGGGCATGTTTCTAGGTCTGTAATTGTTTCTGGTTTTGGAAGCTTTTCTGTTATAAGTAGTGATCTCATTACAATGAGATACTGCAGTCCTACTGATTAATAGTCCTCAGTCTGTGTATCATGTTAACCTTAGCTTCAGCCTGGCTCTGGAAGACAACAGTCACTCCTTTTCACCATCACTTCATACCAGCTTCTTGCCTCTTGTTTTGTAAGTGTGACTGATGTCACTGATTGTTTATGTGTGACCTTACATTTCACCGCATTAAAATATGAAGGTAGGTGCTTAGTGTTCCTCATTGTTCCTCATTTCTTCGTGCAAAGGTTAGAATAGCTCCTAGGAGAATAGCATCTTTGTGAATATCCCAAACACAGACATCATAACGCTCCATATAAAAGCCCTCCTTAATTTTACACTCTAGCTACCCAACCCTTGGTGTCTTCAATACATCTACGCCTTGAAAAGCAGCACTGGCGCTCCCTGTCCACCAGGCATAAAGAGTTAAAACAGTTTACAGCTTTACTATAGGGTTTTCCTCTCCAGCCAGGAACAAGAGAGTTCTCAGGGTGGGAGTGTCCTGGAGCTCCCTGCAGGGCAGATAGACACAGACATCTGCTGACTGCCACTGTGTTCTTTCTGCTATTAAACCAATGGCAATGAAAGGCCTCCCTGCAGCCGCAGGCGTGGTGGTGGAGAGCCTGCATGCCGAGCCACCCTCTGCTGTCCCTTCTTGTTCGATGAATTGGATTACAGAAACTGACTTCAATAATTCTACGTCGTGGCCCTGGTGACCATGACTCCTCTTATACAATCCTTCTGTGAACCTAACGATACAACTCCCACTTTTAGAATATAGTACCAGACCCAATATGCTTCTCTTATAAAAAATGAACAAAATTGTCCAATCTTTGTGTAAGTATGGAAGGGAAATTGTGAAGCATAATAAGTCTAAGGTACGAAGGTCATTAAGCTAGAGACACTGCCTGAAGAAAAAGAATTTCAGGACAAAGTGTTTTTCAGTGGAAGCCTGCACCTCTCCATCACTTGTTTTTCTGTGCAAAAGTGCAAACAATCCCTTTTTATCTGATTTAGAAGTCAGTACCCACTCTTAGTTATTCCGCTTCTGTTATTCCAGACAGGCCACGATGAATGATGTGTGCAGCCAAAGAAATGGAGCACAGTTCTAGAAATAGCCTTAACCCCTTATAGTCCTCTATATAGAAATTTGTCTTAAAGATGTTAATTTAGCGTGAAGTTAACCAACACGTAAGTATTGGAATCAGATTATAGCAAGAGGAGGTGTCTGTCAAGCATAACCACAGCTTAATGACAGAAGAGGTCCAAGCGTTTTCTTCATCCCTCCTTCCATCCTCTAATCTGGTTAACCAAAAAAACTTCCAGAGCAGGTTTCAAATGTACACATCCCAGGAGAAGGTGTGCCAGTGGAGAGGAAGTTGTGCTTTCCAGCTCATTCCAATTGGAAATGATGCTCTGAGCATCTGTGCTATAACTAGTCATTAAAATGTTCCAGATTCTGATTTAAGTCTGCAAAGCTACTTTCATTTTCCTAAGTACCTTTCAGATTTGCTGTAAAGAATACAAGTAGACCCAAAAACACTGTTTTTAACAAAAGGAAATAAATCCCTTCTTAGGTTGTTGGTGTGCAAGGGCTTGGAACCGTTGAGAACCCCTGGTGATTTCATAGATAATCCATATATTTGTATAGTTCACTGGATCAAGGAGAGTTGAACTTCTATGCCAAATTACTCACTTTTATTTTTAAACAGAATTTAGTGGGTTTTTTTTTAATCTATTCAAAAGGGATAGTCTGTCACTGAATAATTAAATGGGAATACCTTCTGAGTTTAACAGAGGGTTGGATTTTGTCTTCTACCTAATGTAAAATCTGCAATGACAGCAGGAACAATTTCACACCAGTACAACAGTCTACCTTTTTGTGCGCAACGCTACAGAAATGGAGGTCACAGTCTCCAAAGAACTATAGAGGGATACTTGTGTTGTTGAATTTCACTGCACATGGAAAGGATTTATGCTATGACCAGAAGTGTAGCTCTTTCCAGAGGGAGATTCTCAAGCAATTATCATGGGGTAAAGCAGTTTTTAGCTCTATTAGCCATCAAATTAATGAGTCTTTTATAATGCTTTTTATGACCAGTACTTTAGGTGCAGCTGATAGGTGCATAATCCGGCCAAGCATCTGCTTCCTCATCTCCTGGAGAAAAATGTGCTTCTGCTTTTCTGATTAATGACTCAGACAGCAAAACGAGACAGTATTCCAAAACACAGTGTAGTAAGCTTTCTGTGCTTTGTATTACAAAAGAGAAAAACAATCCATGGGTTGAGGTTTCAAGTCTTCAAGTTTGTTGGTGTTTTGTTTGGTTGGTTGGTGAGATGTTTGTTTTGACAAGAAACTTAGTGCCATGATCTCTTTCTAGAGCGTAAAACTATCAACGTAATAATTACAAAATTTTTCATGTGTTTTACTTTCTAAAAGCTACAAAAAAAATCAAGCCTAAAAACAGTAATGCATCATTGGTAGTGCCTGAACTCCTGAAGCACTGAATGTAATATTCTAACAACATAGATTGTATGATGTAGGTCTTTCGCAAAACACTGGATGCATAACACAACTGTTACAAACCTGATTTCTAGGTTTTTTGTTTTTTTTTTCTGACTGATTTCAGAACAGTTAATGTCAACCTGAGCAACTTTTTCCTTCCCATTTATAAATGGTTTTAGAACTGCTCTGGAGAGCAGCAGCAACAGCCAGCTTTCCCAGTATGCTTTGAAGCATGCTCTTTACAGAAATCCAGTTTCCTGGGTCTAACTGCTTGTAAATGTGATGCTGCTGGTGTCCAGGGGAGTATCTGCTGCTCATGGTTTCTGTCCTGCCTTCTGAAATCCTCCAGCAGTCAGTGTTGTGCAGCCAAGCAATGGCTCCGCTGGAACTCAAGCAGAATCCTCCTATTCAATCATCAGCAAGCAGCAAAGCACATGCTTCTACGTCCTTCATGCTGGGTCTGTCTTGTTACATTAATACGTAGAAGGTTGCTCGTTTACCCCCACTTCGAAGAGCAAACAGTTCTGAATGTTGTTCTCGCTTAAAATACACACGGAAACTGACTCCTTCAGGTTGGGTTAGTGTCAGTGGAGGATCTCAATTCAATGTTCTGTTCTGCATACAAAACTGACCTTCACCATCACCTGCAGCCTCTTCTGTTGTTGCAAGGATGTCTGAAAATATTCTAGCTTGTCAGTGTAACCAAGCCCTCTCTTCCATGTTGTGTTTTTCTTTTCAATTCTGTGGGAACAACAGATGATCACACATAAACTACCAACTGCTGGATGCTAGTTACTCCTCTTCCAAGCAAATCCAAAAGGAACACCCACTCTGGGCAGTCATGCCAGTTTCACCAAAAGATTTTGGTGGCAATTGAGGTTCCTTTGAAACGCTGACATTTTCTCAAACATTTTTTTTTTTCGTTCAGATTGCTTCAGAAAGAACAGCAAATGTTTTTAAATAAATATTGCTTTAAAA
Source organism: Numida meleagris (assembly GCF_002078875.1). Classification (NCBI taxonomy): domain Eukaryota; kingdom Metazoa; phylum Chordata; class Aves; order Galliformes; family Numididae; genus Numida; species Numida meleagris. Next base: position 50,105,611 of record NC_034410.1, on the reverse strand, counting down.
AATAATTGAAAAGAATACTTGATTTACTTACCGGCCTACTGACTACATGCTGTGACAAGATAAGGCTATTTAGAATTTCTTTCCTATAAATTCCATATTATACAAGAATCTATATTTAAATGAATTGTAAGAAACAGGAGAGTCGAAAGGCTGCAAGGGAGGGATCTTTGTAATCTACAACAATGACAGCTGCAACAATAAAGCATGCAGAATGTTTCCCTGGAGGTCACTGGGGAATTGACATCCCCATGGTTAAAGCTTGTTTAGAAGAAGGAAAAAAAAAAAAGAACCTCCTATGAGATCACCTGAAAGAGAAAGCCATCTCTGGTTTATCTTACGGTATAAGCTGAAATAGGGTTGTGTTTACGACAGACCAGGTCTGCAAAATTCTATGGAATTTTTTTGTCATTGTGCCCAAAAGGCAATGTTGTAATTGCAAGTATGGTGTGCAAATAAAAGTTCTTACTACTACGTGCACGTCTTCTTTCACTATCCTGCATAACTGCACGTGCTGGTGGGGAAGTCACAGAGTGGGATCTGCAGTCTGTAACGAGCAGCAGTCTGCAGAGAAAAGCATGCACAGCTCCTAACAAAGTGTGCCAGACTGACTGTGATATCTTCCTGGTGTGGAGTCGCCAGACCGTCTGCAGATAAGATTTTAATTATTATTTGCTACTCCCCTTCTCTTATACATCATCAGTAGATTTCTGTTCACTTCCCATGTCTTCTGTAATTTTTAGCCTGCTTTTTCCCCCGCTGATGAACTTTCACCAATAAATAAAGAAATGGTTACGATTGCTGTTCTGCAGTGGCAGCACGGAAGGCAGGGAGGCGCGCACAGTCCGACAGCCCACTGCAGCTCACTGTAACGACTTGCCTAATGGAGAAGCCACAAGGTATGAAGACACCGAGCGGCGGTGCAGCGCAGCAGAGGCAACAGCCCCGCCTCCCCGCAGCACTGGCCCTACCCTGCCTCCTGCAGGCAGCTCACGTCCATCGGCACGGGGGGAGCCGAGGAACAGCAAATGCTGCGGAAGACAACAAACTTTTTTTTTTCCCCAGAAGGAAAAATAGAAGATGAATATGGCGATGTCAGTAATGCTGTCTTTAAAGTTGTTACACAGTAATATCTGGTGGGGTTTTTTTTACATTATTATCTGAACGTTATTGCATGGGAATAGCGATGTTACTGGACAAGGACCTCCTCCGGAAAACTCAGAGCTTCCTCTGGCTGCCCAAGGAAGAGGAGCTCCTGATTATCTCACCTCGGAGCTTAAGTGCAGAGGGACATTGGTGCTGCACTGCACAAAGAGGAACATCCATTTGCTCATCCTTGTGCTTAGTGCTGTAATCCAGGTAGAACCACGAGACATCCCAATTCAGCTCTTTTTTGGCTGTGGATACTCTGTGTGACCTCAGACAAGTCCCATGCCCCAGATTCCCAAACAAGTAACAGCAGCACTCCTGTAGCCACCACCACCCCAAGGACGTGTGGGAAGGGCCATGCTGCGCTGCTGAGAGGCAGACATCCCCCTCTGACAGGAGCCCTTATGGGTAGGAGAACTGCCGCGTTCAGATTGTTTCAGTTTCTCATCTACTGATTTTCTCACATAGAAATATCAGATGTGCCTCTGCTCCCTATGAGGAGGATTTCTACAGCAAGTTTGGGCTCAGTCTGGAGAGAAAGGGAGAAAAAATATCTCTGAGAGAGATTCTTGTTGGATGAAGTGCTTCGTCTTGTAGAGGCTAAAGTGGGTCACTGTAAAAAATGAAAAGGTGGTGGTCTAGGTTTTTTCAGGGCAACTTTTGGCCTTACACATGTGGATGAAGACACATCCCTTGCATTTCACCTGGAAGATGCTCTGAGGTTCCAGCATTAAGCACACCACACGTTCCCCAGCCAGAGCTGTGGCAGACATTGCACAGAGCCTGGCCAGCTCCCTCCTCCCTCCTGGCTCCATGGGGCTCCCAGCAGGGATGCAATTCCAAGGCAAGAGTTTGCCATGCAGCTCTAAGACCCCTGCATACACTTTCTTCTCCATAATCTGGTACATCAAAGAATTTGAAACAAGAGCAAGAGAAAAAATGCCTGTAATTATTTCTAGATCACCAACACAGCTGCTGAATTACCTGGGAGAACAGAAAAGAAAGGACTTTGGAGAACAGATGCAATGGGGCAGGAAACCTTGCATGGGACCAGGCCACTCTGATGGCTCAATTTCTGGTGATTTATTGAAAGCAAAGGGTTTGTTTGTTTGTTGTTTTTTTGTTGTTGTTGTTTGTTTGTTTGTTTTTGCTTAGGCATTATTATTCTTATCTAGAGAAGCAGCCCAGGAGACAGGTGTGAATTCCTATCTCCAGAAACAAAATGTACCCGTGTAAGGGGCATCTTCCTGCCACCACTCTTTGGAGAGGTGAAAGCCAGCAACCATTAGAAACTCTAGCACAAGCCATTAAGTTCAGCTTTGAGGGAATGGATGAGAGAGAGGTCCCATCCACTGCCCTGTGCCCACGCAGGCAAGAGCAGGCTGGGGGCTGTGAGTGCAGGGAGCAGGGAAGCCCAGCAGGCACAGAGGGAGTCAGCAAGGGAAGTCTCATGGGGGTGCTGACATCCCAAACCTCCACAAAGGATAACAAGACTGAAGAAAAACAAACAACAGCAACAACAGCCCTTTTATGTCTCTTCTGTGCTGTATTTCCTAGCGTTGAAAAAGTTTGTGCACGTCCTCTTTGAAAGAGGCCACGTGAGAGATGCATTCATCATATTATGAGGATTTGCCACAGCAGCAGTATATCCCAAGTGCCCCCAGAGGAATTGTTTCTGCAGAACTGAAGCTGTGCTGTGAAAAGTGAGCCAAGTATTGCCTATTAGCAAGTGCTGTTATACCTGAAGAAAATTACAGTAGACTCAAATTTCTTCCTGAGTTAAATCACACTGATGGCAAGCTCCCTCCATGGGCAATAAAAAGAGGCTGAAATAAGCAGCAACAACGTGCAAGGGGCTCAAAGGTGCTTCCTCCAGCACCATGGAAGTAATTGCAGTCAACTGGGAAAAAGAAGCAGTTCTCGTTTGTCAAAGCAAATTCTCTCTCCACTTGTTTGCTTGTGGCTGCCAGGAGCTCTGACTTCTCCATGCAGTGGGGAGCTGGTGGGCATAATCCCTTCTGCTGGATGCCTTACAAATAGAAGCAACTGAATCTTGCTTCATGTAATTTAATAGAAGGCTCTGCAAAACTAGTGGTTCATGGTTCTTCCAGCACTAACGTGCAGTAATTCGTGGCTGCAAGATTAAATATTTTTTCTCCTTTTTTTGCCACTAATTTTGCAGACGTGGTCTCCTTGTGTGTTGATGCAGGCTGTGGTACTGCAGCCATTTGCACCTCTCCTCTCTCGTTTGCTGCAGTTTTTAGAACGTTGACTCACACAAATCCAGCTGGGATGATTCCTGTTGCCCCTCGCACAGCCCGTGTCACACACCCATCTGATCTGCTGTGTGCAGGTCACCACCCAGGTAACGTGACCCAAGCTGTTCACCTAAAGAACAGCCCAGGCTTTCCTTAGAGCTGCTGTGTATCTCAGACAAGAAGATCCTTTTGGCCACTGCTAGGCACTCTGTCAGCCTAACGTCAGCACGACCAGCGCTTACCTGTGACTTCCCCTTGCACCCTTTCTATGGGGCTTTTATCAACAAGTTGGTGGTGTAATGACAACAACCTCCTGCCCAGCCTGCAGCTAACAGTGCAGAAGGTACAGCAAGTGGCTTGGCTTTGGATGGAAATGCAACATTTGTGGGAAAAGGCATATTTTTTCACTATATTAGCTGATACAGCAGAAAAGCTGCCTGACGGAAAGGGACCTTGGTGTGCTGATGGACAGTTGGCTGAATATGAGTCAGCAGTGTGCCCAGGTGGCCAAGAAGGCCAGTGACATCCTGGCTTGTATCAGGAATGGTGTGGTGAGCAGGATTAGGGAAGTCATCCTCTCCCTGTACTCAGCACTGGTGAAGCCCCACCTCAAGTACTGTGTTCAGTTTTGGGGCACGGCACCTCAGTACAGAAAGGACATGAAGGTGCTGGAGCAGGTCCAAAGAAGGGCAACAAGGCTGATGAAGGGCTTGGAGAATATGTCCTACGAGGAGAGACTGAAGGAACTGGGGCTGTTTAGTCTGGGGAAGAGGAGGCTGAGGGGAGACCTTATTGCTCTCTTCAAATACCTGAAAAGTGATTGCATTGAGAGCGGGGTTGGTCTCTTCTCACTGGTGACAGGACAAGGGGAAATGGCCTCAAGTTGTACCGGGGAGGTTTAGGTTGGATATCAGGAAAAACAACTTTACAGAAAGGGTTGTTAAGCACTGGAACAGGCTGCCCAGGGAGGTGATTGAGTCACCATCCCTGAATGTGTTTAAAAACCGTTTGGATGTGGTGCTCAGGAACATGATTTAGTGGTGGATTGCTAGAGTTAGGGTAGTATGGTCAGGCTGTGGTTGGACTTGATGATCTTGAAGTCTTTTCCAACCTGAGCAATTCTATGATTCTATGAAAACAAAACAGCAAGGCCTAGGGCACTCAAAACACAATCACTGGAACCATGCTCAATTTGCTTTGCTGCACCAGCAGCAAACGTGCATCACCAATTCCTGAAAATACCTGTCCCTTTGTTTCCCATTCCCACTACTCCTTAACATGCACGCCAGCCCCTTTATAGGGCTGGAGAGGGGAGGAACAGAAACCGTGTTTCTGCTTGGCCAGCACTAGCAGAGAATGTCCTGTTACCTGTACCTGACCTAAAAACGCTCAGGTAGGAGATGGTTGAAACTGCAGCATCCTCCCACCCACCCCCCGATTCACACCCAAGCATGCAGCCATGCTTGCAACACCATTGCCAAACCACATGCTGCCCAGAAGCCCAGCTCCAGCAGTGAGCATTTGCAGTTCTCCTTCAAAAACCAGCAGAGAAGCAAATATTTCTTTGAATAATTAACAACATTTTAACATACTGAAAAATCATATTCCCTTGGATCTTGGAAAAGTAATTAATCCAAAGCACTCTTAAAATTTCCTTTGATAACTGAAGAGGAAAAACAATGAGAGACTTCAAGTTTTCATGTATTTTATTTACAAGCCACACGATACATTTATATACAAATGGCTTAAAATAACGAAGGGTAAGCAAGCTGAAGCATAACAGTTTGATTATTTTAAATTATGTTGTCTTGAAATAACTCCTGCAATAAAGTATTCTTCACCCTGATAAGCAAAAGTTAGTTCAACTTTAACCCAAGGTCATTTCATTTTTTAAATACAGAATTCAGATCACTTTTCTGTGATTCTTTATCTTCTTAACACACTCATGTATGAAGAACATCCCACAACCATCAAGAAGGGAAACAGCCAAATTTCCTCCTATACAAATCGTGTAACAATAGACCGGAGAAATGCTGCTCGTAAAATGCTTGTGTGTTTCATTAACTAAGAGAATGCAAGAAATACATGAGATTTCCTCTCGGAAACAGAATTCATGTTCCGAGATCCAATCTGCCCGCAGACAAGAGGTATCCTATGTTCTCACTGTCAGTGACCAAACAGATCCCACTGCAACTGCACCACACCAGCACCTGCCTGCAGCAGGGACCAGCAGAAGGGCAGAGCTCTAAACCGTGGAGAGCTCAATGCTACAGCACTCGGTGCCTCTGCTTTCACACTGCTGTGGCAAGAAAATCCAACATAGAATATGTTTTATGGAAACATAAGAAAATACAGAAATTTGCCATTTAATTTCCACCCGCCTCCCCAGGGAATTAAATATTAACATTTAAAGACACGTATTTTTACACCCCTTCCCAAACACCATTCCTTCTGTTTCAGGTAACAACTAGGAATTCATGATAGAAGTCAGTTCCTTTTCCTTTGGCTGATTTTAAGTGTTCTAATACTCTAAGCGTCTTAAGTCACATTCACAGCAGTCCAGTCGTGCTCACATTTCTCCTCTTGGTATGGCTAACGACCGCTCAGTATAAATAATGAACACTTGCTACTCCACAGTCCATGGTTACAGTACTTTGCTATGTTTTAGAAACACAAACACACAACACTTACTTTTTGATGTGGTGTCCAGGTCTCTGTAGCACACTTTGGAATTGCAGCACAGAAAATGTAAACCCAAGGAAGGCGGGAAAGTAACAAAAGCCATGGCTCCACAGAAAATCACGCGGTTTTCAGAATGCCCGCTACTGCAGCAGAAACGCAACAGCCACGCAAAGCCAAATGTTGCACTAGCACTGACTCACTCTGCTAAGTGAAGTTTGTTCAAAAGAGTCAAATTCTGAACTGATGTAAGCACCTCGTAATATGATACATAAAAGAAATGTTGATAAATCACACACAGGGCCAGCACAACCAAAGGTGGGCAGCCCTTGGGTCTGGCCAATTCCTGACCAGGCCCAGACCTGGGGGAGCCGGGCAGATCCCCAGGCTGCAGAGAAGGCAGCAGCCTCCTCCCTCAGCCATCATCCCACACCGACTGCCCCCCCACGCTACACCAGCACTGCTGTCCCAGGCAAATAGTCTTCGGTCACAGGCTAGTAAGCCTTAAACTGAATTTGGGGAAACATGCATCTGCAACAGTGTACAAGTTTTGGTTTAGATCCATCTGGAAGTCAACTGTCTACTCCATCTCCTTTGTATCCATCACAGCCACGGTTACTCGTGTTGGCTTTTCTTTTTACATCTGAAGACTAAAATCCATCTCAGCAGAACAATGCAGCAGCAGAGCGATGCCAGCCAGCAATGGTGTTGCTCTGCCTGTCCTTCACTTAGAGACTGCCGGCTCTGCGTTAAACGAACTAAAATAACCTAATGTTTACCTCCAGGAAAGACGCAGGAGACATTAAAACTGCCTTACATTTTTGTACTGGAGGTCAAACCATTTAGTCCTCCTTGAAATCTACCTTCCATTTGAACTTACCTGCTTTTTTTTTTTTTTTTCCAATTTACATTGGAAGTGCAGTAGAGTAACACTAGACTGCATGTTTTTAGTGAAAACAATGGCCTAATAGCTTTAAAAGTCTTGCTTGACTCTGAAAAAAAAAAACAAAAACCTGTCTGAACCTCTTGGGAATTTTTTTTCTATCAGTTAGTAAACAAAAAAGCCTCAGCTGACACTACCTAAATCGTCCGTACCTAAATGAGAAGAATGATTTCTGCCTTTAAAATTCAACTAGCAGAGAAATGTTACTGGGGAGTCCTTACTCAAGGAAACCTATCTAGTGCACTGCCACTGTCAAGCTGTGGTTTTCCTAAAGCACACGGCCACAAGCGTTTGTTCCTGACTGTCTGGGTCGCTTTTGTTTTCAGATGGCAGGATTCCCTTCTGTATCTAGTGAAGGCAGCTGCCAGCCTTACAGGGACATCTCCATCTCCCATCTGCCAGATCCTCACTCTACATAGTCAGCACAGTGACTTTCTCCACACTCTGCAACGTTGTACTTGGCCATAAACAAGAACCAGGATTTTAAATTAAAACAAAACACCAACAACTTTGGCTTCTATTCTGAAAGTCCAAAAAGTCACTGACAAGACTACATTTGAAATAGTGTAAGTAGAAATTTTACTTTTTAAAAAGTAATAATTAAACACTCAGTTACATAAGGTACCGATTTGTCAACTGGATAATCAGTTGGAAAATTGTTTCCAATATGGGCTTTAAAAACATTCTTTTACGTACATGCAAAATATAACCATACCTCCTCTCTGCAGGAGAGGGACCGCTTGTCATCACAGGAAAAAAAACATGCTCGATGTTATGATTATTGAGGAGTGGCTCTTGGTTAATTAAGAGTTTTAACTACAGTTATTTTATCAGTTGTTCAGAGAGACTCGATTCTGACACTAGAATACTCAGTGGAATAGCAGATACAAGGACGATTAGTTGGCACAATCAAGAGTTTACAGAATTAGAACTAGTGTAAAATGTTTGCTTAAATACTGGTCATTTGTCCTTTGTTTAATTCCCATAAAGCAGTAGTTGTCATAAAAAGGAGACAGCATCAGCTTTTCACATACTTTTCACAGTAATTGCTGCTGTTGACATTTAAGAGGAAAAACTTTTTCACGGCTGGGAAAGGACATAAAAAGCATCGTTTATTTGGCAGAGGAAGTAAATCAATTACTACAACTCCAAAGAGGAGCTGAGGAAAAACTACGCTCTTCACTCTTCTCACTTTTGCAGCTTCTTACGAAGTTCAATTTGGAAATAATGACTTGATCAAGGTAAGATTAGGTCTCTAAATAACTGGTCCACATGAAGTAAACAACACAAAGTTATGACCTATTTGAGCTTCCTATTATTACCGGAATTTTCATGTTAACTGTCTAGGTTTCAGTATTACTTTAGCATTGATTTATAGAGTACTTCCAACTTTTGCAGACCTTAAGCTTACGTGTTAAGGCACTTACCATTCAAGTAAAACAGTTTATATATAAACAAACCCGGGAGATGGAGAGAACATTTTACCAGAACATCCATTCATTTTTTCTTTTTTTTTTTTTTTGGAAAGAAAAAATTAACATTGACCAAATGTTTATAAAATTTTGCATCAAGAGAAAGGTTGTGTTTTATTATCTGAAATGAGCACAAAGTACGCCTTCCACAATAACACTGAAAGCAGTGCAATGACTGACAGTGACCTTTGACTAAAGGTAGTTCTGTAAAAAGAAAAATACCAAATAAATCAGTGCCCTGCTTTGATTGTTGTAAAATTTTTTTTACATAAAAGTTGGTCCAAACTTACAAAAAAAGCACAAATGTGCATAGTTCAGAAGATCTGAAAGAGTGCCATAAAAAGCTGATGTCCCTAAATTTAGCATCCACTTAAAACTGCCAAAATACAAAAAAAAATTCAGAACTAGAGTTTGTGAACATGTACAATCAATTCATCTATTTTTCAGACAGCATGAGTTTTAAGCATTTTTAATTTTTCCTACTGTATGCAAGACCCTTTTCCACATAAAAATAAAGCTGTTGAATTAATATTATTCAAGTCTGTGAACTGCTGCTTTAAACTGCAGCTAGAAAAAAAAAGTTTTTCCAGATAAAAACGATGTGCCTGAGGAAAAACAGATACTCAAAATGGTAATCCTCTGCCTCGCCCTCTCACTGCAGATGTACTAATGTGCCCCCTGTATCCCTGGGAGTAGCCAGGTCCTTGCGCAGGAGATGTCCAGGTCTGTCCATGCATGTGGCTGATGCCACCAGGGTTTTCCTGTAAGTTACTTCCATAGCTATAGTTGTGCATCTTAGTAGGCAAGGAATGAGTACTCTCCGGCCCCACAGAAGCGTCCCTGCTGTTCCCCAGGACTGAGATTGGGCCGTGGCTGTATTCAAACCTATGGTCTTTATCTCCGCTAAATAGCATGGGGCCAGTGTTGAGGTAAATGTCTCCGTAACCAGTTACTGAGCTGGGGAAGGACTCTGAAAAGGCAGACGGAGGAGGGGCACCACCCGAGTGAGATGAAGCAGTACTGTAGTTATCCAAAGGCTGAATATCTGAGTTTCCAAGGAAGCTCCTTCGTTCTAGTGCTCCCGATGACCCACTTCCTATGCCATCGCTACCGCCATAGTGGGCAGAGGAGAAGGTAGATGATCCAAAGTTGTCCTTGTAGTCTGGGCCTGCTACATAGGAGTCTCTAGCCTGGTAATCCACACTCGTCTGTACGGGCTCCTCTGTTGTTGCCTGAGCTTGATGCTGAGCGAGCAGTTGCAGAAGTGCCGCTTTCACTCCTGCATGAGGATCTGTTCCTGAAGAGTTACTTATAGGCAAATGCTGGTTCTCTGTCCGATAATCAAGGTCTTCATCAGTGAGAGGCGGGGGCTCTGGGGGCTCCGGGGGACGCTGGTCTGGAGGCAGTATCCGAGGGCGTTCCTGTTCTGGCGTTCGGTTCAGGAGCCTCATCTCGGATTGCCTAGCCAAGTCCTCTTGACCTACGCAGACGAAAAAGAAAAGCTTTGGAATTTAAATATGCAATAACAACACCGGAAAGGACTCTTTCCTAGAACATTAGAAAGGTTCGTTACTTCGGTTCTCATTAACTTATCAATTAAGTTTTACTGGTAGTTATTTAGGAGTAGGCAACAGTGCAGTTGCCTTAGGAAAGTGATATGGGGTTTTCCTCATAGTAAGATTACCAAGCAAGCAAAGTTAAAGAAAAGTGGTGCACATTCATTTAAAAAAAAAAAAATTCTTGAAGCAACAAATAAACACTACAAAGTTCGAAGAGTGAACAGAAATATTTGCAAATGGCATACATCAGAAAAGGTCTTCAGGGACAAACATTTCTGAGAACTGCAAAACTTAAGGTTAAAAACAAAAACAACTTTAACACTCCACTGCAAAAAAACCCACTCCCGAGCCACTTCAGAATATTTCTTTCAACAGCTGCACACAGCACACATCAATAAACCACAATAGCTGAAACTGCAGTTCAAGAAGACCAAAAACAGAGCTCTAAACGTTAAGACGACTAAGGAAGTCACCACTATAACCCAATGGAAACATTCAGCCATGTGTGTTACTGACAGTCATGGGCAACCAGCTACAGGATCTGCCACTAAGAAATTGCTCTGCTCAGCATTAAAAAACCAACCAAACAAAAAACCCCGCAACCTTCACCTCAGAATAGGCTTTACCTAAACTCACAGTCAAAACTGGTAAATTTGAGCTATGAATTCAATAGATGAGCCAGTCTTCTCCAACACCAGCGCCACTAAGAAAAACCCAAACTGCCATAAAAAACCATCAATGCAACTGTTTCATCAGAAAAAGTACAGGCGCTGTATATGTGTTAGAAGGAGCATTTTTTAATCTGTCAGTAGGGCATCTACTACAGTAAGACACAAATCCAGCCAAGCATTTACATTCTCACCAAAAATCCCCAAACCAATCAACCAACCAAAAAAATAACAACAAGCAACACAAACCCAGCAGCTAGTACTTGAATAGTCATGATGCAGACAAAGGAAGCAACAAAATCCATGTAATAATCTCTCCTGTACTCACATAGACTGGTAACGTTAAGAGGTTAACTCTTTACCCCCAAACTAGCCGTCTTCACAGCTCAAGATACCTGTTGCTTAGCAATAAAAACCTTCAGTACCTGCAGGCGTATATAATGACTTGATCAGATGTGGGTAACCGGGTGCTGGAGATTCCATGTCGTCCCGGCTGAGAGACGCAGGAGTGGTGGGCTCTGGAGGCTGCCTGAGTTGTAATGACATTTCATTTCCTGATCCGTTTTCCTTCTCCTCCAACACCAAATCTTTTTGTTTTGTTTGCTGAGCCTTTATTAACTGAGACAACAGAACAGCAAATGCACTCTGTACAGCTGCCTGGGCAGCGTCAGTTTCCACTTTAGGCTGACTTAGCTGAGCAGGTGGTACAGGAGGCTGCGTGACGGTCGGCTGTTTTAGGGACTCCTGTTCCGGCGGTGGTGGCGGAGGCGGCGGCGGCTGCTGCTGCTGTTCTGACTGTTTTTCACCTGCTGACAAAATTCCAGCAGGAAGATTTATTTTATTTAGTTGCTGCTGAGTCTCTGGGTTTACCTTAATATTCAACACTTGGGCAAACTGTGCCAAACTAACACTTGTTTTAGACTGTAGCAGGTTTAGCAGGATTGCCACTTCATTCTGGTTTAACTGCTGTCCAGTGCTTGTTTTTGCTAAAGACAAAAAAGGTGTTTTTAAGAATTATATAGAATTTTCATATTTCAGAAACTCAAAATTAAGACTAATCTAGCATGGCTGTCACAACTGGCAAAGCGTGGTTTTGGACAACACAGAAATGGAATGCTTTCACAGATTAACTGCCTTTGGGGGAGTATCTATAGGAAATGGAATAGTAAGATCCAATATGAAGCAAGCGACTTCCAAGGGGCACACACATGCACTTGGACAGATGAGATACATCAAGCTGGAGCTCAATTTTCCACAATACAACTAAGCTGGGGCTTAAGGCCACCTGCTTTAGGCAGCTGTAAGATTTCCAATCCCCACAAAATTTCCTATCTTTGACATATCACATCCCTCTGTTAAAAAGTGGCCATCTGCAAAACACATTTCCAGTCACATTCTGGCCCGTTCTAATTCAGCATCTGGATTCTAACACCTGCTCAAGTGACCAGGCTGTAGGTGACCCAGAAGCTAGCAGTATCAGTGCAAGAAAGCAAATTCTGAGCTCGAAGGACAAGTCAATCACTGAGTAGCAAGAAAATTCAGGTTTGTGAGGTACGCTTTTTTTTTTTTTTTAAACAAAATGGCGTTTATTTGACACAAGTAAGAGGAGATTATGTTGATGAAGGGGAAGATAAGTAAGGAAGTCAGAATACAGAAGTATTTTCTGAATTTCAAGCGGTCAGTGTGTTAGTTTATTCTGAAAGGAGAAGTGAAGCAGCATGCCCCACAACTAGATGATTTAGAGAAGAAAGAAGGAGAAAATTAAAATGGATATGTTTTTCTCTGAATTTCTGTAACCCAAGTCAACGTGAACATATTCTGCCTTCCTGCTAATACACTAATATATTCGCTCCTTGCAGATTCAAAGCCATGCCTGAGAAAAACAGTCACACAAAAAAATTAAGTAGTTGCCTTGCAAGACTGAGAGAAGCACAGCTGGAAAATGCTGCAAAATGCACAACCAACTACCCTACTTGTGGATGTACACCCGGATGCAAGCACTTGGATTCTACTCTGGCAGGTTCCAAGAACTTTAAAGATTTTATGTATCTAAATATAAAAATAAAACCATCTTTTATTTAGCAACAGATAAAAAACATTATTTTTAATGCCTTGTACTGCTGGATCTCACCCAGCTGTCACCACGCTTAACAGTATTTTGTGACATCTGAGGATGGTATGCTCAAGAAGATAACACATTACATCCAAACTTCTCTCAGCTTGTCAATGTGCGAATTCAGCAGAAAGTGCCCCCAAAGGGTAACTAACCTACCTGTTACATACTCTTTGGCTAGTTTCAAGTTCATTCCAAGAACAAACTATATTCTGGGAAACCTATCAGTTTCTACCAGAACAAAATGAATGAGCTGTATGCAGTTCCTGTTAAGTTATAAGATGCAATAACCACGGTTCTCATTCATGAAGCAGAACATCAGCAATTTATCTATTTTTAACCTCTTTTTGGCACGCACAAAAAAAAAAAAAGCAGCAGTTTTGTTTAAAGCATGCGTTTTCCATTTGTACACTTAATCCTTTAGCATGCCTTATGGATGATTTTAACTAAGGTTTATTAGGATTTCAGGAAGAGCTTTGCTTAATACAGAAAACACCTCTATGCTGAACTGTCTAAGCTCCAATGAAAATGAAAATTTCTTCTTTTATTCCTAGATCTATTTTTCTACCTGATTATGTATTTCAGCTCTGAAAGGTTTCCTTTTTTTTTTTTTTTAGTTTTTTTTTTGTTTTATTTTAATGACTGATAAACACAGCAGGCCGTCAACACGCTAACTGCTATAGAAGCATAAAGAAAACAACCACTATCCTCTGGACTTTAAGCCTCAGTTTTCATTTGTGGGGAAAAAGTTGCAAGGGCTACAGAAAGACATCTTTGAACATACCGCCAAAATCTTAGCTTAAACAGAGTGAGCAGCAGAAGCTCACAGCCAGCTTATCAGCTCATAGTAAGAAATAGGATGAATAAGAGCAAGAAGCAATAAACTGCAGTAAAAATACGATGAAAATAATATATACATATTTAACGTTTATCTTTGCGTAGAGTATTTGGAGTTCTGCTCCACTGTTAAATGAAGAGTTGGTTCAAGGCCGTTAGTATTCAAGAACTATCATGCTCAGTGAATCCATTTATGGTTTTTCTTCAGATGAACACCTGTGTAATTGTCATAGGATTTAAGGTCACTTTGCACAATTAAAAATGGTCTAAATTAAACTTACCAGGTATCTACTCAGTGCTGATCATCCCACCTGGTTTCCACATAAGGAAACCATTACTTTACTATTTATATTATTCTTCACAAAATTAGTGTTCAAGCAAGACACTTCAGTTAGGTTTCTGAATTAATGGCTGTGCAAGCTGCAGAGGTAGTTATTACTTTTTATAAGTTATTTGGGTGGTTGTTTTTTGTTTGTTTTATTTCTTTTTTAAAGTTGGTTTAGCCCAAACAGCTCGGCAAGATGAAGGCTAGAGTGACATGCTGAGGTAATCTGTTCTATTTGAAGTGATGGTTGAGCTAAAGTCTACCTTCTGGCCAATTTATCAGTACCAATAAAGCTCCTTCAATCTACAAACTCCGTGAAGAACTTAGAGCAGTAACTGACTAGTGGGATTACAGAAGATTTACAGGTTGAGCAAGGGATAAAATCTCCTCAAAAATACAGAGCAAGATACTTGGCTCTGGCTAGATAAGAAAAAATAAGTAAAAATAAAAAGGAATGCCTAGTTCCCAAAAGCAAAGGCAAATCTTTTGTTACAAAGATTTAACTTACAATACCGTTCACTCCTTCAAGAATCCAGGAGACGTCAGTACTCTGAAAATAACATCTAAAATTTCTAGAGGTGCAATCCAAGTTGAAAGTAATTTTAAGAACTGAAAATATTACTGACCAAGTGCTACACTAGAGTTGCCCTGAGTTTTGAGTTGGGAAGAAGTTTGCATGCCTTGTGGGGTGTTGGTTCTGCTCTCATCCATGCCGAGAGACAGATCCTTCCTAGGGACTTTAGTCGCTGTTGAGTCATCAGTCATGCCCATTTGCTTCTGTCTTCTGCGTTTTTTACTCCACAGCTCATGGCAATCCTGCCACAAAGGAAGGCTGCAAAGAATGATTAGAGATCATCAGTTTTATCCCAGATTTTAAAAAAAATGTTTTTTAACCACAGTGGTAAAATAAATATTCAAATTATGCATAACATAGCACTTGTAAAGATGAACCAGCTGGAATTTAGAAATACATCAGAAAACATCCAAAGCCAGGTATGCTTTCCTGGGTAAAATCTTTTTCAATTGCCTATTTCACAAATTCAGGTCCCTCTGGCAGAGAACAGGAACATGCATCTTACAATGAGAATCAATGTCACTTTCTTGCTTGTAGAAGTACCGCATCTGCCCTGTTATATTTGTTCACAGTAACAGTCATGGCTATCTAGTATCAGTAGCCATACAGCACAGGCAACCAAGAAAGGGAAAAAAAAAAAAGTGTTGCAGGAATAAACAGTACTCAACGCTAACAAATTTAGGTGCTAGGAAGAACAAGGGATACCTCCAGACCTTTAAGACAGATAAAAGCAGAGGAAAAATATCTTCTACAGAAATCATCTGACATTAGTTCAGTCTTCCCTTGACTATTCCTCCCTACAGGCATCCCAATTCAGGTATCTTGAGGAACACAGAATCCCATCCCATAGCTTATGGAAATACTGAGATACGGCATTAAAACATGTCCTTCTGTTTTCCCTTTACACATTAGTTAACTGTCTGAGCAGTTCTCTTACCCAGGAACATGAAAAAAATGAGGTGACAGATGATAAGAATCACTGGAAAGGAAATTTTGACGGTTGTTTTCTACATTCTCTCCCTCCACAGAGCAGCAGGTCAAGACCTGTCAGGTATTTAGTCAACAACAGCTTGGACCAATCAAGAAACTAGAAGAATTATCCTACTGTACTTGCAATCAGCAACGAGCAGCTGTTTCTTCCCAGTGAGTATCTTTATTCTTTCTTGAGAAGAGTCATCATTTTCATTTGACTATGTCAAATGTGGGTGTCAATTTTTAAAAGGACACCAAAGAACAGTATGGGTTTTTTGAATTTTCCTGTATGAGCTTCTAGAATAGATGCACTACCAAGGCCCTGAAAAAAAGAAAACATTTTCTTCCTATTCACTTACTTCAATATGTGTTAGAACAAGGTTCTGAGATTTTAATGACTGCTGTTTAGTAATATTCAGATGATAGAAAAAGACTCAGTCTTACATATCAAGATCATTACTACCTTCTGTACGTAACAGGTAAGTCTTGAAAGATTTTTAATGAAATTCTTAGATAAAACTCAAGTACTTTCTCCAGTTGGTAAGTAATTAAAAAGAAGTCAGCACAGGCTGCCTTGAAGGTACAATTTATTCAAACTATTAAATGTTCTGTCATTAGGCAGCTATCTCAAGGGAAGAGTTAAACTTGCAGACTCTGTAAATGTTTTTCATTGTTTTCCTCAGAGCTCATTCCTGTACTATTTGTACTGCCTACAGTGACAATCAAGTCACTGTAAAACACCTACTGAACATTGCAATACATTTCTATTCAGAGGAGAGACAAAACAAATAAAAAATCCCACACAAAATATTTCACTTGTGGAAAACCAGGAATCTCAATTGGCACAATAGATCATGTATGGTATTTTACTCTAACTCTCAGATACCTTCACAGAATTCTGTGCCCGACGTCATTCTACCATTGCATAGGAACTGTTAGATCACAGCCTGAACCAGTGATTGAGCACCTGTTGAAGAAGCACAGCTAGCCATGGGACCACAGGTGGAAGCAAAACCCTGGGTCCACCCCTCCCTAAGTTCATTTAAGGGCTGGCAGCTGAGAGAGAAACATCTCTATTCAGAGGTCACTTCCTTCTGGGAGTTTACAGCAAGCCCTTGCCTTCATAATGGGGTAAGCTATTCTTTTCCTATTGGTTTTTGACTGATACTTTTCATGGGTCATCCTAAGACCGGTCAGAAGCAATTTCAAACCTCTTTGCCTGAAACAACCATCAAAGGCGGCAATTCTGGTTCATGAGGGGCCCCCAAACCCTTGGAAAACACAGACACCAATAAATAGAGACATTTCTTTTTTTAAAATGACAGTAATGATCACTAATTCCAGAGGTATCAATTCAAATTCATCTCAGATCCTCACAGCCACTGATATCATGACATAAGAGCCACTAAACTGCACTTCAGTGCAGAATCACCAACTGTACAAATTGACAATTTTCTTCTGCCACAAGCTACTTTAAATGAAACACAATGAGCTTAATGAAGTCAGTACATGTTACTGTTTTGTAGGTGTAAAGAATATTACTAATGGAAATAACTTACTCTGGGGGAGGCATTTTAGATGGTTCCACATCTCGCAGAAACTCACACTGAAGAGCTTGTTCAGCTGTGCAGCGCTTGCTGGGATCCAGGGCAAGCATGTAGTCAAACAAATCTAATGCAGCTGGTGGGATGCTGCAGAAGAACACAGTGGAAAAAAGCATCAACTGTATTTAGAATCACACACTTCAGTGCAAAGTTTTAATAAGAACACCTCTCTAGAATAACTGAACATTTAAAAGCAAGTCCTGGATTAATTTTAAGAGGCAGATAACAAAGGTCACCTTGATCTACCTCTGTAAACATAAAAACCCAAGTGTGTGTTTTTCTTTTTTTTTTTGGCAGAGGTGGGGAAGACTGTGGGCAATTTTGTTTCTTTATGTGGCTGACTTGCTTGAAATACTGTCCTTACAAAAATAAAAATAAAAATAAACCAACACACTTGAAGCCAAGACTATAGTGTTACTTGACACTTTGGAATTTAGCGCACAGGTGCAGTTTTGATTGGTCCATACAAAATAACTCTACTGCTTTAGAAAAGTCTTGTTAGTACCAACAGGGTGATACATTTATCCTAAACCCTGAAGTAGATGAAGGAAGGGAACAATCCCTTTAAATTGAATCTACAGCTGTTTTCCATAACTTTCATGTGTGATATTTGCACAAAAATGGTCCAATGGTACATGGTATTTCAGAATACACGGTTCAGGCAACTCTTGTGCTGAATGAATTTATGACACAAAAGACTGTAACATTAACCAGACTTCATATTTAGCTGTAACCAGTTGTCCTAATAAAAAACAATTAAGTACTCCAAGCTGTTTTTTGGACAGGGAAAGCAAGCAGGTGTACCAATCACGGAAAACAAATGTCTCCTTAGGTGAAAGCTGACAGGTGGCTGAAATTTTAGGGCCTTCTTTCTCCCTTCTTGAAGGTTTATTAAATAAGGGTTAATACAAGCTCAGCAGGAATCCTCTAAGAATCTAAAGCCATTTTTCTTCACACATGATGTATGTTCAGCCAGTTTCCAGAAAACAGTCAAGTTCATAAAGATTCCAGCAACACTTAATGCTATTACAATTAAGTAAACTAATTCTTCATCCTTACAATGCAAACTCTTCTCTCAGTTTTCGACGATACTGCTTCTTTGGTTTCATCGTGTTGAAATAAGCTAATTTTATAACATCGGGCCACACTGCTGGACAAGGACTCCCACAAATTCGACTGTACAAAAAGAGTGGAAAAGAAAGGTATGAGATCCAAAGGCTCAAGTGTGCACAGCTGCCATTTTATTCTTAGAAGTACAGTAGATACAAAACTAATTTTCTAATCTTAACATTCAGGTTCATTTAGCTAAAATTTCTCTACGCTATAAGGCCTAACATCATTAAGGAATGGTTAATTATCTAGGAAAGGTAACTACCCTTCACAGACTAAACCTTCATAAAATCCACTATTTCCGTCCTCCAGACACTCTAAAGCATCTTCTGCACAAAAGGTTACATTCTGAAAATCAACCAACTATGTCTGAACACCATTTCACGTATTTGATCTGGACAACCAGATATCCCAAGTCTAGGGTGCAGGGCTGTTAGCTCCTAATTTCAGTGAAGAAAGACATACCAAATGCCTGAAGAAGTACTAATTTTAAGACTAACAAGAATTTCGTTGACACAGAAGACGCCACAGGAGGGAAAAAAAAACAAAACAAAACAAAACAGAAAAAAAACAGTTAAGTCCTAACGGTTTTAGTAGCTTAATCTTGTGTATTTTTACCTTTACATTTTTACTTCAGTTATTAGTCTTCTGTGGTGGGCCTAATCTATCTCCATAAATGGAATTGTCCTTAGCCCCACTCCTCCTACTCCGTCCATGCCTGTTTTGTCCAATCAAAGATGGTAGCACAGCCTAACACCACGCTTCTCAGCAGAAGAATGGGAGTGGCAATTTACCATGCAATGTTTAAGACTTTTGATGAAGACAGTCATAAAAGAACAACTTGCTAGGGAAATATATTTCCCTAGTTCACCCCTTTCCATTTATTTGATTTAAATTGCTTGTGCAAGAGACCTAAGGATGAATTAATTATACCCCTAATTCTATGCAAACTGATCCGACTGTGTTTGGAGCATGCTACATTCAGGAAAAAATAAATTGTATCTTTTCCTATCAGAATTTTCTTCAGCTCTATCTTTAAGCATTAAAGTTAGAAAGAATAAATGTAGAATTGCTGACTGTAACATGATGGTTACAGAGATTGTGTATAAAATTATAAAATAAAACCTATATATTACACTTAGAAAGCCCCCTGATGCATAGCACTGAATACAGTGAAGAGGAAAAACTAGCTACAAGTAGCTAGCTGCCAGCATTCTTCCAGCAGAAAGAAATCTCAAAATCTGGATTTGCTATACTAGAAGTATGAGGTAAGATTTCTGATGACTGCACTGTCACTGCCATCTAGTGGACAAATGTGAAGATTTCCCAAATCAAAAAGTGAGTTCTTCTAGCAGGAATGATCACTGGTATGTTTTGCACCTCCTAAAACCTTTATTTCTCCACATCAGCTAGTAAAATATTACACAGAAGCATACTACCATTTAATCTATCTTGAAAAACATTTCAATATATAACTTACAATTTTTAATACTTTGATTTTTAAAATAATTTGACTATTTACTCTTCTGGTTCTGTAAGTTCTCTATGACTCACCCTCTTTCCCTCCTGTTTTTAGGAAGGGGCCTCTCCTCACTTATGAGGTCAACTATGATATCAGAATCAAGAGCAATTTCTGCTTGCTGAATAAAGGGGAAAAAAAAAGATACTCTGGTTCCATGGAGTTATATACATACCATCCTAAAATTTACTGAGATAATGAAGGAAACAAAATATTCACCTCCATGAAGTGCCTGGCAGTTTGTAAGGGAAGAGAAATAAATGAAAAATATTAAAGCCCAGGTGCACATGTGGGAAAACTCAATGCAAGATCTTAAGGCAAGCAGCATACAAAGTACCTACTCCTCTCAAACCTGTTGTCCTTACTGTCCACATTTTCTTTTGATTTGCTGTAAGGAATTTGTGATGTCATCTTAAGAAAGAATTACACTCCTTTGTGACTTCAGTAATAGGAAACTCCAGCTGCATTTTGAAACACTTCTCCACATCCAAGCATAAGCCACGTACTCTATGTGCCCCTGAAAACCACTTATAACTCACTCAGGGTGATAATCAAGTACTTGTAAACGTTAGCAGTGTGTTACCTTCATTTTTAACATGAAAAAGATTGGCCGTTTATGAGGCACCTACCATACTGTAGCACCTGCTAGTTACCTTATAAGTTCCAGTTGAGCAAGTTCTTGATTTGCTTGAAATATTGGCTTTTTTGTAAAAAGTTCACCCAGGATGCAGCTGTAAAACAGTTTTACAAATTTCATCATTATGGCTCCCAGTAAAGACGGACAGAAATATTTACTGCTGCCTTGTTGTTATGCTTGCTACATTTCTGTACCGAACTCTTACCCACAGCTCCAGACATCGATAGCTGGCGTGTATCGTTCTTCTCCAAGCAGAAGTTCAGGAGGCCGATACCATAATGTAATAACTTTGTTGGTATATGGTCGGCTGTTGGGGGGAGCAGAAAAAGAGGACTATCATTTTACTACAATTTCATTTCTGAAAAAAGTGGTATTTTGAGGGGTTTAATTTTGTGGTGTTATTTAAGGACAGCGTTGTCCTCCTTTTTTTCAATTCTACAAAGCTGCAACTGCACAAAAACAACACAACCATCTCACCAAGACTATTGAAGAACAGTCTGAAACAAGACCTCAAAGATATATAAATCATCACCTAGCATCTTGATGCTATGTGAATCCTGTATCTCAAATATTTAAACAGCAATATTGTTTATTACACTGCTAGCCATTTCGGGGAAAAGATCTGCTTTGATAAAAAAGTGATTTCTTGACAACTGTTGATTATTAGAATATCAAACACAGGATCTCCACAAACATTTTGAAAAGGAGAAAAACTGTCACTCTCCCCTCTGGAAAAAAGGACAAAGAAGATGAAGCCTCTCTCTCAAACTACTACATCCTTCAACAACTTTGAATTCTAAGTCTGGACCATTTCTAACATACTACTTTATTTATTTCAACATTTTTAATTCTTTACAGCTTATATACTTTCTTTACAGCTCTAACCAGAAGTTTTGGTCATTGTGAATAATCCTTTCCATCCTGACTCTAACGCAAGGATTCCACTATCTTAGACATGCATTTTTTGTGGACTAGACAAGATACAACATCAACAGTTCAGAATGGGAGTCATAGCAGATGTTAGGGTTGGGCTATTTTCTACTTAGTTTTTGCTCTGTTTTTAAAGGAGGGGCAGTGGGGTGGTTCTTCAAAATGATATAAAAAAATATTCTAGTTTTAAGAACTCAAGTTTACCTATACTAAGTAACTGCAAATAGAAAGCAGAGCAGCATTAAGTGCAGTGTTTTAACAAGCTCTTGCAACATGCTTAGTACTACATGTGACATTTCTGCAAAAATGTCCCAGCCTTTTTCATAAAAGTCCCCTATTTTTGTTTTATTAAAATTAATATAGCATGTTTTTTGGGAACAGTCTCATAATTTATCATATTTATCTCTGAAGCAAACATCCATCTTCAAAATGTTTATGTGGTATGGGCTTCCTCTACAGATAACCCACTTGCATATATATATATTAGTATATTGTCCTTTTTGTTTGAACAGTTGTTTTCTCACACAAACTGTCATCTCTCTACTCCAAACATATTTAAAGCCTCCAAAATAACATTTAAAGAAGAAACCACAATAACTGATAGGAATTCAGTTACAATTTTATTTCCTCTCCATTATGCTCCTACTAAACTCTATAGCCTTTTGAAAAGTGTGTGATTCTAACAACAGTAAAATAAACGTAAAATACATGAACTCAATAATCACTTATATGCTTGTTGATGTACATCAAGTACTTAAGTTACTGAAGGTCAGAAGCTATTCAGAAGGAAAATGAATGACAAAAGAATTGCCAAAAATATACCAGAGATTCTAATAATCATCCCAAGCTCAATTAACAATTTTATTAGCTAGTGTAAGTGCATTCTAGTCTTGTTTAATTTATCCATAATGAGGTAATAATGTTGTTTTCACATTCAGTAAAATCTTATTTGCATTATAAGGATGTTGAACTTTCACTCTTTCAATTCTTAACATTTAGTTCTACAATCAACGTTTACATTAAAAATACATTAAAAATAATCACAGTAAACCAACAAGAAGAGGTCAGCTTGGTGAAGATAAAAATAGCTAAGTAGGATGGCATCATCTCTTTAATTAAAGTACATCCAAAATGAAAGTGAACTAGAATCACAGAATCATAGAATCAACAAGACTGGAAAAGACCTCCAAGATCATCCAGTCCAACTGTCAACCTATCACCAGTACTTCCCCACTAAACCATGTCCCTCAGTACATCTAAATGGTTCTTGAACACCTCCAGGGATGGTGACTCAACCACCTCCCTGGGCAGCCTGTTCCAGCACCTGACCACTCTTTAGGAGAAGAAATCTTTCCTAACATCCAACCTGAACTTCTCTTGGCATAACTTGAGGCCATTCCGTCTAGTTCTATCCCTAACAGCCTACCAGCTGCTTAACATTATCTTACCCCACTATGGTACTCCAGACAGTTTCCCTAATTGTTACGTGAGCACACGCTCCTGAAATAACAGCTCAGAAGGCAGTGAAAATAATGCTGTTGCATTCAAGAACCTCAGAGGTCTGTGAGGAAATAAACTCATAAAACTGGTATTACAGATATAGCTTCCCAAATTAGGCATGCAGAACTCAAAGTAAGCTTAAGTACCTAACAATCTCTATATCCAGCCATCCGATGTACATACTGGTGTAATTAACATTCAACGTTAATTTTGAATATCTCAGTCCAAATAACAAATACATAACATTACAATATATATATTAAAGTTCTTAATCATAAAAGCTGTGCACTTGTTTCCTGGAGCATAACTATAACAAAGCCATGAACAACAGAAGCACAAGTCACAAGAAGTTTCAGAATAGCTTTTATTTAAACTTGTATCTCTGTTTCCAACAGTTGTAACAGGACTGACTGCCTAAAGAATACAATAAACCTCTTCAAGTTTAAGGTTAAATCTTACACAAAAGTAATACTTAAAAAAAAAAAAGAAACAGTAACTGGATATAGATTTATGTCAGCATAAAAATGTCACTGTTCCTAAATAAACCCTTCCTAGCTACACCAACAGAAAGGACATACGTTTACAGGACCATAAACTAACATTAAGTAAAAGCCTACATACTGACGCAAGCTACTTGAAACTGCAACTCTTCATCTCCAAACAATATACACCTCCTCTCTACAGTTATTTATCCGTAATACACTTGTTCAAAGGGAGCTTTATGTTTGTATGCTGCGTCAGATAACATGCACTTCTTTCCATTTCCTAAGCAATTATTTACATTACAGTACAATAACATCTCTAGACAAGCAAATAGGTTTTTTCAGCCCTCATAATACTCAAGAGTTATGAAAGATGACATACTTCTCAGTGCTTTTTCACAGTACATTTATATCTTACCTTTCTTCTGAGTTGTACAGCCGAGCAAGCCCAAAATCTGCAAGCTTTATCTGCCCTCTGGTGGAAAAAGGAAAGAATTATTTAGGAATTAACCCTGTTAAAACTAGGTGAAGTTTCAGATTTTCAGACAGCTGCAAGTGAGCTTCAGGAAATGCCTTACAAACCACGTATCTCTTCAATTAATATATACACTAACCTACTCAGTATCAAAGAAGAGTAAGCAAAATTTCAACTGGCATTTACATCAGCGGATGCTACTCAAAATTTAGGGTGTATACTGTAGAACATTCAAACCAACAACTCTGCAGAAGAAAAAAAAACTGATGGAGAAAACTTCTTTATTTTTTTATGCCTGACAGTTAAAGTACTGCTAGTGCAAGGATTTGTACAGAAAAAAAACAAAAAACCTACCAGCAATCCTACTCCCTTCTAGGAAGCAGTCTAAGCACTGTCCCGCTCTTTTTGAGCTCAAATATGGCCTTTAAATCAGGATGACCAACCAGATAAGGGCTTCTATTTTTGCCAGCAGCCAACTTGCTGAATGACACAAACCCTAAGCCCTTGAGTTTTCCCATACGTGAGAGGAAACGTGGATGATACAGAGCTTTGCCTGGCTTTCTTCATTTGCTTTTGCCACAAGCACTTTCTCTACTCAATGAGAAGCCTCTACCACCTATAAAGCTGAAATTGTTTAAACATCAAGCAATCTGCAAGCTTTTTAATACATGGAACACATTTGGCAATGTTGCTTGGGTTCTTTGTTTTGTTTTGGTTTTCCTGTAATTATGAGCTTTAACTCATGTGACTTTCAAATAAATGAAAGTTTTGGCTATTTTATCAAATTATGGCAAGACTTGCGGATATGTGAGAGAATGACAATTTTGTGATAACAAAATATACAGATTACAGTTTGCATTTCATTTTTCCCCTCATACATATGCCTGAAATTACTGTAACACTTCATGGAGATCCTCCAAAAGCAAATAAATGTTTCCCTAAAACATGTACTTTTATTCTTTAAATACTGTATTTGTGGAATATCAAACTTTGAGTACAGACATTTAATTTGCATAGCTAAAATACAAAAAATCCATGCCTTTTCCTTCAGGCTGCAATGGTAATGGGACTTTAGAAGCATTAGCTTAAAATTATTTGAATCAACTACGTTTTTCTTGTTTGAGTGGAAATCTCTAGGATACTCAGAAAACATCCTAGGGGAAAATACTGTTTATTCGGGAGTCAAAGGAACATGGTACAGCAGAAAGCACTGCCTCTACTGTAACGTGCTCTTCTCCAATGTCAGTTTATACCTCAGCTTCTGAGCTCCCAGACATGCACAATGACAGCATCACCACTGGACTAACAGACAAGAAAGATCAGGTGAATGGGCAAGGCAAGCAATGTCGAGGCATGTGTACATCTCTTTAAAGTTCTATATCAGAATCTTGCAAGGTTGGTGGCACCCAGAGCTGAAAACAGTCTAATATTAATTTTTTTAAAAAAAAGGACAAAAAAGGGAACATTCAATTTGGACAAACCTGTGCAAGCCAAAATATGCTTGAAAATGCCTGATCAAATACTGTTTTAAAGTATTATCCTTATTAATGAGGATGAAGACTTCTAAATTCTGCCACAGAGAAGTTGCCTATCCACGCTTCATTTTGAAATGATGGTAAAAAGAATGCACAAACACGTTTCCTAAAACTCTGTTTTAATGTATTCAACTCAGATAACTTTTCCCCATACTCTCACTTAACAGATTCAAGTTTTAACCCTACTATTTTAACATACAAGTTTAACAGACAACTGCCAGATCCAGTGTCAAGCAGAAATATGATCAGATTGATATTTTACAGTTGATTTCTAAAGAAGCTAGGCAATCTATAAAAAACTTTGGCTCATGGATTGAAGCAGGTGAACTGTAAAGGTTATAAAAAGATTTAAATATTATCTCAACATACAACATTTACATACAAGAAGTATTATTCATACCTATTATTTAGTAGAATATTTGAACATTTTATATCTCTGTGCAAAAAGTTCTTCTTATGGCAATACGCCAAACCCTCCATCAGCTGTCTCATAAATGATTTTATATGATTTTCATTAAAATGAACCAAACCAGATTCCAGCAGTCCCATCAAGTCATGGTCCATATATTCAAATACCAGATAAAATGCACCTAGAAAGGAGATACAGGAAACAGAAAGAGAGACTGATTTATCAGCAGTCCAAAAACACTGTTGCTCCCTACTTTTGAAAGTGGGAATTGTTTTTCACACAACTATTTACATGTTTTTGCAATATTTATAGTTGCACCTCATCTCCTATAACAGCAATAAAATAATCTAATGAAGTGTTTTCATAATATTGCTTTTCCATGTAAACAGTTATTCTAGTCATTAAATGTTTGCAAAAACAAATAATTCTACAACACAGTGCTTCATCCTACAAAAACACATACTCTCCCTATGGCTTTTCATCAAAAACATGTCACAGGCAGGGTTGCCAGCCACTAGATCGAATACTAGATCAGGCTGCCCAGGGCCCCATCCAACCTGGCCTTAAACATCTCCCAGGATGGAGCATCTACAACCTCTCTGGGCAACCTGTTCCAACACCTCACCACTCTCTCAGTATCTGGCTGTATCTCATGTTAGCTCATGTTATTCCATAAATAAACCTATTAAAGCCACGGGTCTTTGCTACACACAGCTATACCTAAAAAGGAAACATGTTATGTACACCTGAGGCAGCAATAGCCAATCTCCAGCACAATGCAATGTTTAGCACTGAATTTTTCCCCTTCTTAACTCTAGGGCAGAGACAATGCAGACCCTGCAGAGCACTGGTTGCAATGCAGAAATTACATTTAGTGGGATCTGCCCATCCTCCATTTTCAAAAATCTCCCCAAGAGATTTCAAAGCCACCACTTGAAAGTACAAGAAGCTACTGCCCAACAAGAACTCACAACAGGTTTCAGCTTCTAAATGAGAAGTTTCAATTCAGAAGCTAGTGAAAGTCTTGTAGCAGCAAGGGGAATTCAGTTTGCTAAAACATACATTCACAGATTTTGGCAAAGTGACGTGCTTTCTTGCACAGTGGCTGCAAATGAAAGGGAAAAGTGCTAACAAGTTTAAATTGCTTCTAGTATTCAGTATTTAAACAAAAAGGTAAAAACTACGCATTAAGAATGAAACTTGAGGCAAAGATCAGTGAAAAGCAGCCAAACTACAGGCCACTGCCCAAGAGGCTGAGGTTCATGGTTTTTAATCCATCTCTTTTTGTCATGCCGTATGTTATATGGAGGGAGTAAAATACCATTTGTACAATACCCATCTGGGTGCACAGAGGAGGTGGAGCAGAAGGTAAATCAACGAGATGCAACACAGTCGCACCACTTCAAGAAAATGAAGAAAGAGAAAAGCATTAAGAGCTATACAGCAACAGAAGCCTGCTGAGTTCATATTTACCTAAACCACTCACCAGTTCTACACAGTAAAGCACAGAGGCTCCCAATCTTGGCTTTTGAAAACTGGACAGTTAGCAACCTGGTGTTAGGTCTGCTTGACTGACAACTGCTGAAGGACAAAGCATGACGGATTTGAAAATTCCTCAAAATAAATCACGTGATACTAATGCAGTGGTGCCAGAATAATCTAGATGTCCCCTTCAGAAGATGTCAGTTCAACAAAACTGAATACCAACAACCTCAGTATCTTCTTATTCTGGAATACAAACGGAAGTCAACTCTGTCATGACACTAGGCTACACCCTGTGCATGTGACAAGGGGAAAGACTAGGAAGGGTCAGCAGCATTTCAGACCTGTTCAGTTAAACAGCTGAATCCAGCCTCCTCTTTTATACGCAAAGCAGGCCCTATGCCTTGAGCAATTTCCTGCTCTGCCTACTAGCTCCCAGAGTTTTTCAATGCTATTTATAATGAGCAATCACAATTAGTACTCTCCTGAAAGAAGCTTACAATAGGGACAATTCACAGTAAAAACATGCAGCAGAGCAGTACCTAGAAGATGACATCCAATCATTTGTATTCCCTGCAACTCCTGCTAAGAAACATATACTAGAATGGTATGAAGTATTAAAAGCTAAAAGCATTCTTTCCATAGCAGAGCAAGGGCAAATGCACTGATCCATTATATTTGTATGTTACTACCTGCATGCCAAACAATATCAGGGCTTGTTTTAAAATACATTTTAAAAAAATCTTCGTTTCTTCAGAGGTGTACAGCGCTGGCGCGCACGCCCTCTACGCTGAAGCAAAGAAGCGCCTACACAGGGCAACCGAACTCCCGTCAGCCGGAAGCTCCGGGCGCCATCGCTTCTAACAGAACGGGGGCGGGGCCACGAGCGCGGCCTCACCGCCCGCAAGCACAACGGCGGCCCCAGCGGAGCACGGCACGGAGCGTGGGCAATCACTGCGTGGCGCGGCTGGTCGCGCAAGGAGGGCAGAGAATCCCTCCCCAGTTGGGGGACAGGCTGACCTATCGGCGGTCTCCCAGACAATAAATCGAGCCGTGGTCTCCACTCTCGCCAAAAAGAATGCGCCTACCCAGACGAGTGCCGGCTCAGAAGTGCGGTGGTTCAGGTCTCTAGCTGCAGGGAGTGCCTGAGCGTGTTGCTGCCCCCGCAGGATGGCGGAGACAGCACCTGCATGAGGTACGAGCAGGTGGAAGATCTGCTCAGCCTGGTGGCAGAGCTCAAGGAGGAGGTAGAGAGATTAAGGAGCATCAGGGAATGTGATCAGGAAATAGACTGACAGAGCAACTCCCTGCCATATCTATGAGAAAGGCGTAGTGGTGATACACCCCAAACAGCGGTGGACCCCCTGCCCAGTTACTGTCAGGCAGAGGACCTAAGAGATCAGGAAGAACAGAAGCAGGTCCCTGCTTGGCATCACAGGAAAACGCTCTCCCTACCTACCTCACCTTCCCTAGTGCCCTTATGCAATAGGTTTGAGGTTCTGGAACTCGAGGGACAGATAAGTGAAAATGTGGTGGAACACCCACCCAAGAGGTTGGCAGGGCAAGGAGGTTGACTCCACACCTCAAGATTACCTCCACCAAAAAAGGAAAGAAGTGCAACTCCTTTTTGAGGTGAATAGAGGGCTCCATACGTACATCAGCCAGACCCTACCCACAGGAAGTGTGCTACCTCCCTGGGTCAGATGTAACTAGGAGACTCTCTAGTCTAGTTTGCCCTTCTGATTATTATCCCTTACTGATAGTTCAGGCCGACAGCACTGAAGTCACTGAGAAAAGCCTGAGGGTTATCAAAAGGGATTCTAAGGGACTGGGGCAGTTGGAGGATGGAGCAGGAATACATTGTGTTGCTTTCCTCCATCCCTTCAGCGGCACGGATACTGAGAGGGAGCAGGAAAACCCATCTGAAAAATTCATGGCTGAGAGGCTGGTGCTACCACAGGATTTTTATTTATTTATTTTTTAAACCAGGGGGCAGTTTACTTGGCACCTGGCCTGATGGCCACTGATGGGGTCAACCTAGGTCATGGGGCAAAGAATTCAGGCCCAAGAGCTGGCTGGGTTCACTGAAGGGCTTTAAACCAGGTTTGAAGGGGGAAACCCTGACAAGGTGCAGGATAGCGTAGCAAAGTTCAAGGGACAAGGTGCTAGGGCCCTTAATCTGCTGCATCTTATGAGGAATATACTAGGCAGCAAGCTGGCAGAGCTCATCACCAGGATTTTAAACGAGGTTTGATGAAGCAGGGGGATGTACTGCTGAGAAAAAGAGGAGTCATGGAATACTGCTGCTCTGGGGAGCAGCATCTGGGAAAACCTCAGATTTTTTCCAGAGGTTTTTGGGAGGACTCCTCTAGAAAGGTAATGCAGCTAAAAGCCCAGCCAAAGTACCTCTGTACCAATGCACACAGTATGGGGAAAAAAGCAGGATGAATTGGAAAACTACAATTTTATTGCTATCACAGAAACATGGTGTGATGTCTCACAGAACTGGAATACCATGACTGAGGTATGAGCTTTTTAGAAGGGATAGGCAAGGTAGGAGAGGTGAGGGAGTTGCCCTCTAGATTAAGAAGTGGATGAACTGCAAAGAGTTGCTCCTGAGAAACATTCATGAACAGGCTGATAGCTTGTGGGCTAAAATTAGGGACTGGACCAGTAAGGGGCATCCGGTGGTTGAGGTCTACTACAGGCCACCTCATCAAGGGAAGCCTGCTGATGAGACCTTCTTGCTTTACCTGCAAGAGGCATCATGCTCATAGGCTCTCATCTTGGTGGGGGATTTCAACCACTTGGACATTTGCTAGGAAAGCAACATCACAAACTGCAAGCAGTCCAAGAGACTTCTGGAGTCCATGGACGACAACTTTCTGGTTCAGGTATTGGACAGACTCACCAGACGTGAAGCGTTGCTGGACCTGGTGCTCACCAATACAAAAGAGATTGTTAAAGAAGTTAAGATCAGAAGCAGCCTGGGCTGCAGCGATCATGCCCTGGTTGAGTTCCTGATCTTGAGGAATGCAGGCCTGGCAAAGAGTGGAGTCAGGACCGTGAACTTCAGGAGAGAAAACTGCAGACTGTTTTAAGAAATTGTTGGATGAGATCCCGTGGGAAACTGTCCTTAGGGACAAAGGAACAGAACACAGCTTGCAGCACTTTAAGAATGCCTTTCTGAGAGCACAAGAGCTCTCCATCCCCCAGAAGAAGACAGGAGGCAGGAAACCAACATGGCTGAACAAAGATCTTCTGGTCAGACTAAGGGAAAAAAAAAGGAAAAATGTAAGCAGTGGAAGCGGGGATGGGTGGCCTGGGAAGAATACAGGGATGCTGTCTGGATGTGCAGGGATGGAGTCTAGAAAGCCAAGGTGCAGACTGAATGGAACTTCACAAGGGATTATTTAAATACATCAGGCAGAAGAGATGGGCAAAAGAGAGCGCACTCCCTCTGATAAATGAAGAGATGGTCTCCTCAGACATGGAGAGGCTGAGGTACTTCGTGAGTTCTCTGCCTTGGACAGTCAGGTTTCTCATGCTTCTCATGTCCCTGATCTTCTAAGCGGGGATCAGAGGAGCAAAATCCCTCCCAGTGTAAGAGCAGAGCAAGTTTGTGACCATCTCATGAGGCTGAATGCATGCAAGTCTATGGGGCCAGATGACATCTGGGTTGTAGGGTTCTGAAGGAACTGGCTGATGTAGTCACCAAGCTGCTCTCCATCATATTTGAAAAACCATCACTGTCAGGCAAAGTCTGCAGTGTCTGGAAATAGGAAAACATCACTCCCACACTCAAGAAAGAGAGAAAGGAAGACCTGGGAAACTACAGGCCAGTGAGCCTCACATCTGTGCCTGGGAAGGTCATGGAGCAGATCCTCCTGGAAGAAATGTTAAGACACATGTGGAAATCATCAGAGATGGCCAGCACGGCTTCTCCAAGGGCAGACCATACCTGACCAATCTGGTGGCATTCTATGAGGGAGTGACAGCATCAACAGACAATGGAAGGGCAACTGATGTCATCTACCTGGACTTATGCGAGCCCACTGACATAGTTCTACACTACATTCTTACCTCAAAACTGGAGAGACATGAATTTTAAGGCTGGACTATTAGGTGTATAAAGAATTGGTTGGATGGTCACAGACAGAGGATTGTTGTCATTGGTTTTATGTCCAGGTGGAAGGTGGTGGCTAGTGGTGTCCTCCAGAGGTCTGTCTTGGGATTGGTGCTCTTCAACATCTTGATCAATGACATAGTGAGATTGAATGTAACCCTTAGCAAGTTTGCTGATGACACCAAGCTGAGTGGTGAAGTTGACATAATAGAAGGGAAAGACATCATCCAGAGAGACCTGGACATGCTCAAGAAGTGAGCACACAAGAATCTGATCAGGTTTAACAAGGTCAAGCGCAAGGTGTTGCACTTGGGTCAGGGCAATCCCAGATACAAGTACAGACCGGGAGAAGAACTCATTGAGAGCAGCACTGTGGAGAAGGACTTGGGGTTCCTGATAATTGAAAAGCTGGACGTGAGCCAGCAGTGTGCTCTTGCAGCCCTGAAGAGCAACAGTATCCTGGGCTGCATCAGAAGACTGGTGGCCAGCAGGGAGGGCGAGGTGATTGTCACGCTCTGCTCTGCCCTTGTGAGGCACCATCAGAAGTACTGTGCCCAAATGTGGAGCACCCAGTACAGAAATGATGTGGAGCTGTTGGAGCAGGTCCAGACGAGGGCCACAAAGATGATCAAAGGGCTGGAGCACCTCTGCTACGATGAAAAGATTGAGGGAGTTGGGCTTGTTCTGCTTGGAGAAGATTCCAGGGACAACTCGTTGCGGTCTTCCAGGATTGAAGGGAGCCTTGTTACCCCTCCTGCTTACAAGTTTCTACATGGCCTGATAGTGATAGGACAAGGAGGAATGGCTTTGAACTGAAAGAGGGTAGATTTAGATTAGATGTTAGAAGAAATTTTTTATTCAGAGGGTGGTGAGGCACTGGAACAAGTTGCCCAGAGAGGTTGTGGATGCCCATCTCTGGAGGCATTCAAGGCCAGGCTGGATGGGATCCTGGCAACCTGATCTAGTAGCTGGCAACTCTGCTCATGGAAGGGGGGTTGGAACTAGATGATCTTTAAGGTCCCCTCCAACCTAAGCCATTCTATGATCTGTCAGAGTTCAACCTTCTTCACAGGTTATGAGAAACGATTAAAATCAGTCTACTAGCTTTGGTTGTCAACTACAAATTGGATTTTCAGTATTATTCAAACTATTTTGGGGGTGATCACAGTTGCTAAACAGTTACTAAGCAAACTGAAGTTAAACTTCTGCTAGTTTAATTTTAGAGGAATGTGGTGCCATTTTCTGATGTCTGTAATTTCAGTCAACAGAAACAAAATTACTTTATTGCACTTGATCATTTCAAATTTCCATGGGTTTTCATTAGATCAGGAGGTCTGATGCTTTGTAATAGGAAAATAAGCTACAGATATTCAAGAAGTGAACTGTGCATAGACAAAGTCCATTCATTACACCACTGTCTGAGTTTATGGTACCTTTTAGTTTATGCTACACAGGTATCACAAATACTCATTTCTCAAAAACGAAAACATTACAGACAGAAGAATCATTCTTTCCTTTACAATGGCACAGTGCTTAATAACATGAAGTTACATCCCAAAATGACACTTTTGTTTCATGCTAGCTTTGCCCAATATCCACACATCTGTAAGCAATGTCATAAAATCACCTCTGTTTCAGCAGAGTATATAAAATCAGGTAAGTAATTCTGGATTCATTTGAATTGTAATGTTGCTCTTCTTATTAATGTTCTATTAAAGGCCTGCCCTCCCTGATAAGTACCTGTTCAGCAGGGGCAGCAGGATGCCTATAGTCAATTTCCACATGCTACAAAAAAGCACTGACAGGGGGTTGCATCTCTTCCCAATTTTCATAGCTAATACATGCAGATCTCCATTCCTTCATCTTCTGAGATTATAAGAATCCTTATTGTCAGTGCACACCGACAGAACAACAGTGTGAACAGCTAAAGGGTAGCCTAGTTCTCAATATGGGAAAACAGACAGCAGCTGAATCTGTTAGGGAGGTACACAAATAAAGGAGACTTGTGTGGAAGCAGGTCTAGCCTTACTCCTTTGCTCTGCACTTAGGAAAACTTATCTGTTAAATCACTATGTCAGTGAAGATTGATAAGGGTCAGAAAGTGAGGTACTGCTTTAGAATAACTAGAGGATTAACACATCTTCTCCTCTGCATGCATTTCTAGTCACGGAGCTCTAACAGTAATCAAGTTTCCTCAATCAAAACACTAAATAAGATGAACTATAATGCGATTGAGCTATGTAGATATAATTATTAACTCTACAATACACAATTTTCTGGTGAGCCAAAGAAATTGGCAAAACATAATTTGTGCAACATGAACAGTCTGGTTTTTGGACTGTCATCAACACAGATTCAATAAGGCAGGACATCAAGTTATGCCTTTGTTCCTAAACTAAGATACAAGTGCTTTGGGCAGAGGGGGAAGGGGAATAATCCGAAAACCTAACCTGATGGCAGCTTTTAAGCTAATTTTTTCCAATTGCAGTTTCATAAGAAAAGTGTTCGGGGTTCCTAAAATTATCTGATTAGATACAGATCAAACAATCTGGCCACTGGAGATCTAGAGATGCCATATGGTGTAAACATTTTAATTAAATCCTTGTATATATGCATTAGAATAGTATCCTAAAAAAATAAGAATGCTCTAAAAAGGGAAACCTGCCTGATTCCATGAATGGTTCATAAGAGTGCTGAGTTGCTGAACACATGTTCATTTCACTAATAAGCCTCCCTCATCTCCTTCTATGTTATATATAGATAATTTTTCCTTGATTGATTAGATAGTTTATATTTAATCTTCCATTTCCTCAACATTTCTCCTCCAAGACTCATGATATACCGTATTCCAAGACAGTTCTAAACACAATCTTTATCAAACAGATCTTCAAAATTTAAGAAGACATTTTGCAACAATTCCTTGAAGTTACAGTGCTTTTAGGAAGAAGAGTTCATCTTTTCTTTCTACTTAAGTCATACAAGCCTATTTTCTAATTTGAGAAACACCAAAGACATAGCCTATGAATTAATCATCTTAAGACTAAAGAAAGCATCACTGCCATACTTATTTTTCCACTTAGGTATCACAAGACAGAACAAATTTTTCTGCTTAAGATGAACTTAACCTAATAAAACCATAACTTTCCTATGCTCATTCCAAACCAGCATTCAGTAACACACACAGAAATGGAAAGGACCAGTCACAGGCAGTCACTAATCCCGATAACTTAGCTGTAGCATAAAGACTATTTCACAGAATCACAGCATTTGGGCTTGAAGGGACCTCTGGTGATCACCAAGTCCAATGCTCTGCTAAAGCAGGTTCTCTACAGTAGGTTGCATAGGAAAGTGTCCAGGTGGGTCTTGAATATCTCCAGAGAAGAAGATTCCACAACCTCTCTGGGTAGCCTGTTTGGGTAAGAAGTTTCTATCAGCTACTTCAGGAGCACGAAGACAAGCTGGAGGCTTGGGAAATTCAAAGACTTTGGTTTTGTAATGATTTGGTTTAACAACCTATGCTCTAACAAGCTGCTTTGCAGGCAACAGGATCAGAGAGAAGGCAGCAGGGATAACTGGAAGTTGAGACTGCTTGAGCAGAAGGGAAAGCAACATGGGAATAGAGGAATTAGCATAATGTCTAACGACCCTTTTATACCTGCAAACATGCAGGAATACAGTGACAAATCCTTAAACTCAACAGAGAAGATGTGAACTCCTAATTCCATCACAGATGCTGTCTGTCTTGCAAGCTGAGCATGACTCATTAGCCAATGAAGAAGTAATATCCTGATCAAAGGGCTACAGGAAGAAACATTATTTCTTCTAGAGACATCTCCCCTTTTATTTCTAAAAGAGAGACCTCCATGGCTGGGTCAGCATTCACCTGATTTCACTTACCAGCAAGAAAACAAAAGGAAAAATATTTGATTATCTGCTTAGATCCACACTTAGGCAGCATCTCTTCAGTAATTCATTCCAACTGTAAGAGCAGAACAAAATTAAAATACTAATGGCTTTTTTTTTTCCCCTTCTGCATGGCTTGAGTAGCACGTATTCACTGAATTTTCCATTTCTGACTAGACTTCCCAGGAAATCCAGATGAAACTAGCTACAATAGGAACAGAGAAAGAATCCTGTAGTGAAGCACTCTCTGATGACTGCATGATTGCTGGCAAGGACTCCTTCCAAAAAACAAGCTTTCAGATAAAGTATTCCATGATGGATATGGGAAAGGAGCTAACAAAGTCATACAACAACATTTCACAGACTCAGAGTCCTCTTCACAAGTATATTACTGTACTGTTGGGGTAGATACTGGCTTCCTGCCTAAAAAAGTCTGTCAATTTTTGTACAGCAAATGAATTCAAAATTGAACCTTGCTAAAGTAACCTTAGATTTTAGAATGAGTTGTAGAAACAAGCACATTCAGTGCAACAAAAGGTAAATCAGGCACTTCCATGTGTTTAGTAAAAAGTGATCATGGCAGTTCCGTAATTAGACTGTTGATCATTTACAAACAGCTTAGAGCTGACAAATAGGTGATGGAGAACTGGAGGACCATCTCAGGTGCACAAGGGAAAGTCCTAAGAAAAATAATGGGAACAAACCAGAGACGATAAAATCCCAGAATAAGAGGGGTGGTCTTCCCAATGATTTTCTTGCAAACTTAAGATGAAATGGCTCAACTAATTTGGCAATGAAATATGGATTTTATTATACCTAACAAATAACTCTAAGTTTGTTTTAATCCAATCTTGTTTTCTTCAATTACAGCTGCATAGGTAACTTTCTCAGACAAAAAAAAGGAAGAGTGAAGGAAAGCATAGTTAGCAGCAGACTTTGTCACAAGCACCAAGTATATCAGAATGCTTCTGCTAACGCAAAGGACTGACACCCACAACTGCTCCTGCACTAGCTCACTGAGAGAAAACATCTTTGAAAATAACTATAGTTATGATATTTTAGGAAAACACTGAGTAACATCTATAATCCCTGGTATGATCAAGTCAAATAAAGCTTTACATCCTCAGAGAAGCAAAGGAAATTTTAACAGCATAATCAGCAGGTTTTTTTAATCTATTAAATCAACTGCTATGCAGATAAAGGCACAAGACAGAATAGAAACTGAATCAGGTGCCTCATTCCTAACCTTACATATAAGCTCTGAATAACAGGAAGGAGAAAAAGCCTATGAATATCTAGTAGCTAGTGAAGCACACATAGAGAAACACACAAAACAGATACTCCTCTGCAAACCCAACAGCACTCATGCGTCAGAATCAAGATGTTACATTAGTAATCAGTAACACCATTTGCCAGCTTTATCAAACCTGTCTCATACATGCTGAAGGTTACAAAGGTAAAAAATTCAGATCTTCAGTATAGAATATCTACATATAACTCACTTAACTGTATACATTCCCAATTCATACAAACACCTTCTGCTTTACCACTCATGGAAATACTCTTAACGTCTGCAACTCAGTACCCCAGTGTATTGCATTTCTTTTTCAAATGCTTAGCGTAGGTAGAATAAAACAAATCCCTTCTATTAAAGCTACTGTTGAGATAACATCTCAAGCTGGCTGAGGTAAAACATTGTAAGATAAACTCTTCTTGCATTCTCTTTAGTTTAATATTCTCAACAACATTTTATTTTTAAGTCAGATACTCAAAAGTTAGGAAGACATAAGATTAGGTCACTTACAAACGTAACACAACTCAAAAGTATCAGGACAATGTGGTACAAGTAAAGCCACTGATGGTTTGCAGGCCAATGTTACTATCTTAAGAAATATCCTTAAAGTACTGTATCAAGTGTGAAGAACATTTATTGAATTGCCAGAATACTCAATTTGCTGTATTTTAAACTTCTGAAATCCCAATTAAAAACCAAACAAAAAGCATCTCAACTGAATGAGTAGATGAGTAACAGGTCAGGAGATAACAAGCAGTCTCAGACCAAAATTAATTTTACGGATACAACTGGAGGAACATGTGCTGGCAGCAATGTTCTCATTCCTTAATTTCACAAATGAGATTTCAGCAGTACGGGGTTTTTAACAGCTATATTCCAAAGTTAACACAATCATAACATACAATGAGCATAAGCATACTCATGAGAAGGCAAGCACTTAGGTTCTGCTGTAGTTTTTGCTTCAATAACATATGTCACTACCACTTCAATATTTTCAGTGGTTTACCATGAAAAACGACAACTGCCCATTTGCTCTGGCTCCCTACATAAGTCTACAACTTGCCCAGTACTTCTCAGCTATAAATCTCCATCTCTCATTAGAGAAATACAGATTGCAGTAGCCCGAAAATAAAATTCCATCTTTTCAGAGACAAACCATAATAGCACTTATTATCATGCTAATGCTTGCCAACAGACTATATCAAGAACTTATTTTATTCTAGTATCTCCAGAGAAGTCCCTTTCCTTGCAGTTTTCTGAAAATACATAGAAGTAAACCAAAAAATTTACAATTCAACCTTAGACATGGCAACAAATAGAAATGGAGAAAATTAATCAATGAATATAAGTATTAAGTCAAGGCTCAACATGGTCTCATTAGCCAAGGCTAGGCCTAATTAAAGCTTCATACAAGACTCACATTAAAAGCCTAAGCTGGCTGTTGCAAACCAGAGTTTAAGTGGGTGCTGATCACTGAAACTGCATACATTTATCTAGAGGAACTGCTCTGCTAGATGTTTCCTTCTTTTAAACAACAAACAAACATTGTCAATGTTATAGATAACCCTCAAAGTACTATACTTCCTAAAGAAGCTAGAAAAAGAACTTATTTCCTGCCTAATTCTGACTCTCATATTCTGAGTCACCACAACATCACCTGCTGCTTCTGCTGGCTGTGCAGGTCATTTACTGTTTCCTTTGCACACCGGTGCTAGACATGCTGTATAGAAACTCAGGAGGACAGGGAAGCAACTGCAGGTTCCAGACTTCAAACTTCCTCCTCTACCAGATCATGTATCTACATTTAGTGCCACAGGGCACTAAAATACTCCAAACTGAAAGGTTTATAAAACTTGTAGCTGAGAGGACATGGCCTCCAAAGACAAAATGACTACATTTTCAAACAAGCATTTGATATCAAAAGTTCCGAGCAGCAAAACTGCATGCTTTTGCTTTTATTTTCTTGATTCTCCAAGATGAAGAGGCTGCAATAACTCAGACAAGCCAGACTTAACACTGAAGGAACCAAAACAATGAAAATCTGCAAGCCTTGTATTTGGGGAAAAACAACATTTATCCTTCTAGTCTTCAACATGCATGTGCAATTATGAAAAAAAGAAACAATTCAAACAAGACTGACACTAGGAATAAAAAAAAACTCTTCAACGTTGAGCCTGCAGTATTCCAAATGAGAAAATACTGTGAGAAAAGGCAAAAGTCAAAAACAAAACAACTTATCCCACATGTAAGAACTTCCCCTTGCTACTGGTCCCCCTAACCCATGAGTGTCACAAACATCTATTCTTCAAAATTTTTCCATCCAAACTGAAATCAAGTTTTGTTTTTTTTAAACCACACAAAATATTCACAAGAATGTTTCTGTCAACAAGAGGCACAGCTAAATTAAGTAAAAGACTTCTGTTAGCAAGCACGTAACAATTATAAAACCTTCTCAAGTATTGCAATTTCAAACTTTTAAAAATGAAACATGAGCTGCAGAGCAGTAGGCTACTATATTAAAAACACAACCTGAAAGAGCCACCCTAGTGTTCACATACATACCTTTGTCCTTCTTGAAATCCAAAGCATCTTCCTTATCTGTCACTATTTCCTTCATGTTGATAATGCTTTGGTGATTAAGCTGTCGAAGAATTTTAATCTCTCGAATAGCTGTAATTGGAAACCCCTCCTTTTCATTATCCAATCGTACTTTCTTTAGTGCCACCAATTCTCCTAAGAGAAAATTTAAATTAAAAAAAAAAATTAGCAACCAAACTATGGGACTTTGGTTTGTTTTAAAAATCCTTCCCATTTGTTACTATTTCTGAATGGAGATTATAGAACTAAACAGTTAACATTTTGGTTCATGCATTGTCCTGAACAGAAACAATATTAATTATTGTTGGGAAACAAAAATATAGAGAAACAATTATAAATGAGAATTTTTAGCTAACCACTATAACAACTCTCTTTCACCTGTACACCTCACTCATGTCCTGGTCTTCCACACCATGTCTACCAATAAACCCCTATGTAAGAATGATTATCAACAGCAGCTTTAGAGACAGAGACCAATGTCTGCTATGGTTTTATCACTTTTATACCACCACATGTGAGAATACATAAGAAAGTGAAGTGCTCTCCCAAGGGCTTGTTCAGAAAGCATAACAAAGATTGATGTGTACCTTGGGAATGGAGATGCTCTACAAGGAGGCCACCCATAGCAATGCAAAGTCACAACCTCCTTGGCTGTCTTGTAACTAAATTAAGTAGAAGTTGGACTCCAAAACAGTCCCTTGTTTAATCAATCCAATAAATAAGGTAAAAAGCCTTTCTGAATACTTTCAGTCTGTTGACAACAAGAGTGTGCCTCGCATGTTGAAGAACAAATACAAAGTACTGCAAGTACAAGAACAAAGTTTCAGAAAAAAAGTTGCTAGGACAAAGAAAAAAAAGCACAAACTGATCTACTAATTCAGAAGAGGCTATGAAGGAACTCTGCCGTAACACCTACCAGCCCTAGAAAACTTCATCAAAAATGAGGAGGGAAGAAGCAACCGTCAGTTCAAATCATTTACCCATCCAGATGATAGGAACTGATCCTACTGAAGAATTGTTGTTGATAAAGATTTGCAAAGCTATTCAGCTATTCTGCTTTAAGACTGCAGAATATGAAACATTTCTCATTCATTAGCAAGTTCAGTAAGGAGATGGCTACCAGAAAAGAGTGGACAAAGATCTGTTTGTCCTTCACATGAGAGGAGCAGAAATTCAAGTAAAATAGTTGACCTGTACATAGCACAAAGCTGAGAAGAAAGGCACAGATGATACCAACACCCAGAAAGCCAAAAAAGGAGTGTCAAAAAGATTACTGTGGACACGCAGAACAGCTTAATCTGGACAAAAAAGGCATAGAAGGCCTGATCTGACTGAATGGATGTGCAGGGAGAGGCCTCTGAGGTGCATTTTCAGAAGGCTTGACTGAAATGGCAGGAGGCACAGTGCTGAGGAACATGGGCCACCAGGAGAGAACAGTATCTTTATCAGAAGTTCCTCTTGCCAATAGAAGAACTAAAATACCAGTAGCAATAGAAGCACTTGGACTTTGAAGTAGGTAACATTGTCTCCTTCTCCAAGTCATGAAAAATACCTTCCAGAGAGTTCTCCTCTGAACTCAGGGTCTTGTTACCACACATTTGAAGATATGTTTTCCCTCAAAGGGAAGATCTTATGCTGTATACTGACTCTCACTGAGTAAGCTGCAGAACCACAATCATGATTTTTATTTTTATTTTTTTATTTTTTTTGAACTCTGTAGCAGTCAGGAAGGAATAAGCATCCATACTGGTAAAGAAAAAAATCCTATAACCCACACTCCCAATAACATTTTTACCAATAAAGGCTATTGTTGTATTGTTATAATAAAATCCTTAGGAAGGAAATGCGAGACACGACAGAATTTAGAATTGTTAGAATTCTCATGCATATATCAAGACAAAAATACTACACAGTTCAAGATCCAAGACAAACAACTGAAGAGACCTAATATTTATCAGTATACTTTCTATGTACAGAAGTGGCACTGTCATGTTTACAGTGAAGAGAAATTTCCCTTATTTGTTTTA
Source organism: Numida meleagris (assembly GCF_002078875.1). Taxonomy (NCBI): domain Eukaryota; kingdom Metazoa; phylum Chordata; class Aves; order Galliformes; family Numididae; genus Numida; species Numida meleagris. The sequence goes on along the minus strand of NC_034410.1, from coordinate 50,064,434 downwards.
TTGCAGGCTGAGCTGGACGAAGCTAGATTCTGCGAACTGGCAGGAGTGTTATGTACCCATGACGGAGGACATCTAAAGAATGTACATCAGCACAATCATTTTGGCTTTTTTAGTAGATTTATTGAGCACAAATCTTTTAACTCTAAAGAGGCCTTATTCCACAACACTGCGTATTGTACATATGCAACATATCCCATTCCAGTATGACTCAAGATAAACTCATCTGGAAACAAAGCAACAGCACATGAGTCATCAGGGATAATAACTTGTGACATCTCTAAAAGTTAAGGTAGACAAGAGACATTCAAGCTCACACTGTGGTGGTCCCAAGAAAAAGTTAACAGAGGGCCCACAGACCATAAGCATGCACAGTCAAGTCCTTCCCTCAGTGATGGAAAATAGAGGTTACCATTGGACCTCAAGAGGCCCAAATGTTACTTGCATACTCTTAGATTTATGGCAATCCTTCAGACAGAAAAAGTATAACAAGCTACCTCATAAGCAAGGTATGAGAAAAACGAGGATTATGATATAGGAGTGAGATAGATCCTTATGTTGCAGCTTATGTCTTCCTAAGTATATCAACTTGTTCTTGAATGTCAGAAGATACTGCTTCTCAGATCATACCAAAAAAATGAGAAACAAAACTGTAAGAAAAATGGGAATAACATGGGATCTAATTAAATCTTTTTATCTTTTGCATTTATGTAAGAATAACTGTGCAGTTTTCTAGGCACCATAAGATCAGCTCCAGAAAAGGCAATGGTGCAGATACTGAAAATCACCATAACATCAGAAGCTGCAAAAACAAGTGAAAACTGATTAACTGTCCTTCATTTTGAGCAAACTAATTGTTCAAAAAGTAACTGCTGCAAAACACTCAAATGCTTTGACAGAATTTATTGGTAGCTGTTACAGCATGAGAGGCAGGACGGGCACTATTATGCAAAAAAGTAAATTCTTCTGTTAGCATTAGAAATATTCACTAAGGACAGACCATGAATTCAAACAACCTCTGTTCTCAAAAGTCATGTCTTTAAGCTGGGACATCAGCTTGAACAGACATCAGTCTGAAAGAGAAGCCATACATTCTCTCTTCAATCTTGCTCCGAAAAGCCCATTGCAGAGCCTATTACAAGGTAGCTTGAAGACTGTAATACCACTCCCTACACGGTTTGAATTCAAGGCTGGATGAAAAGGTGCAAGCTTTGCTCTAACCATACAGGCCCATTCAGTATAGACAGCAATAACTTCTACAAGAGGTTAGGAAATGACTGCCACACACAAACAATCTGAAGCTTGCCAATGAGGCCAATATGGTTGTAACAGGATTAGAAAGCTAACTGTACAAAGACCACAATCCCAGGAGAGCTGAAGTAGCTGCTAGCAATGATTTGCAGTGGCTCCAAAGGTAAGACCTAAGAAAAGGTTTGTGGCAGTTCAACTCAAAAAACTGAGGTTTGCAAATTCAGACAAGAATAGAAAAAGAAGCGCAATTACACTGCTCATTCTTCTGGAGATCAGAAAGAAGGCTGGTATGTGATCCTGTGTGCTTCAGTTACTGCTGAAGCAGGAAATTATATATTGAAGGCATGCACAAATAAGCCAGAAGAGCAAGGAGTCACAAGAAGAACTAATTGAACTTAAAACCAACAAACAAGGTACAGCACTTCCATGGAAACAAATTTCACTGTGTTAGCTATTTAGAAGCAGTGACAACATTCCTGTGTATCATAATGGTGATTGCTTGCTCATTTCAGCAATAGTTTGAGGTGAAATTTAGAAGTTATGTCTCTGCTGTGCTGTCAGCTATACTGTAAGAAAAATACCCAAGACGCAACATTTTAGGGCTGCGGTGCAAAGAGATACATTCTCTTCCTACTATCAGCTAATGGCAATCAGAGTACAAAGAAGGAAGACAGCTAAATCTCATGCATAGCTTCATTCATTTTTGCAGCCTTTTACAAACTTCATTATTCTCTATCATCCCATCAACAGTACTGTTTTGTTTCCCCAGAGTATTTACCCTCTTTTCTTCACTAACTCATATTGTGTACTGAGCATCAAAGTTGAAGAAATAAGACTTAAATAGAGATTAAAACTACTCAGCATATACTTTCAGTCACAACTTTACAAATAAATGACTTTTTAAGGCAGCAAAAGATAGACAAAGGCTAGATTAAAAACAAAGCACACAACTAAAAAATTTCAAGACATAAGGGAGAAGAATACATAGATTTTATTCAATTATTAAAACAAACAAAGCCCAAACCCATTAACTTCAGAATTGCCGGAGTATGTTCATTTTTTTCAACCCACCTGTGTCTTTATCCCTGGCTTTGTAAACTTGTCCATAAGTGCCTTCACCAATAATACCAATGATATCAAATTTATCCACACAGCGCTTTCCCCAGTCAATTTCTTTTTCTTTTGTTTCACCATGTCGTGGTCCACATATTCTAGGAAACAAGGATTTTTAAGAATACAGCTAACTTTAAGAAAGCAGCTAACATATCCAAGGATCACCTTAACCTTGAAGAAATTCAAGGCTAAATATTCATGAGACATTATTTGATAACAGCCTTACTACCACTAACCAGCAGTTACTACCACAAACCATGCAGTTTGATTTATGACTAAGTAGTATTAAGGAAGCTGTTACAAAGCAGAAATATTTTGAATAGGATACATTTTTAAGAAACTATTATCGCTTCTGCTTCTCTGACAGACTTTAAAATAAAAAAAATGTAATAAACATACTTTGGTCTCCTCTTGCTGTGTAGCTGAACTGCTGGTTTCTTTTCTTCAGGACTTTTGGCTAACTCAGCTCCTCCAGGCAACTCAGGTGGAAGTGGCAAGTCTGCAAGCAGATGGCGAAGTTTCTTCTCTGTTTCTTTAACTGACTTCACTGTAATATTCTCTCTCAAGCTACTGAAAAAGAAACAATTTTGCTAGTACACTGAACACAGTAAAGCAGTATTAAAAGAAAACCTACTGGAATTCCTTTTTTTTCTGTTAACACATTCTAAGCTGTTGATTCACTAACATTGCTCTTAGAATTGACAGAAATTCAATTTAAGCTTTACAAATGACTTGCAAACAGCTCTGACTGATGCACAGCTGACTACCAAAATTCTACAGAAAATGAGATCAGATCTTAAGGCCTCATACGTCTGATGAAAGCTGATGCTGGATAACGTAGCAAGCCTTACCATCCAGAACAAACCTATCTGGGTTCCAGGCTAGGCTTCTGCCATCCAAACTTTTTTTTCCCCCCAAGCCACTCAGGGACCAGATCAGTAATATTCAGAGGTCAGGTGCTGCCAGAGATCACAAGTATAGCAGTTAAAACTGTAGTATGATTGACATCACATGTAAAAGAAAATATTATCCTAATCTAATTAACTTCAATACTGATCTTCAGAGATAACTAGCTTCACAGTTACAGCTACTGCAAGGCAGTAGAAGGCAGTCCATACCATGCCACTTACAGATTCCAGTCTCATACATTTGCAGACACACTCCAGTTTCAATCTGTTTCTAGTTATCAGAATACAAATCAAGTGAAAAATTGACTTTTTCTGCCACAGATAATTGGCATTTTTATTTATTATTTTAACCTTTATTAGGCAACAGACAGTGACAATCTCCATCTTGAGAAGAATCCCCAAAACACACAGCAATGTATTCCTATTCTAGAGATGCTCTCCCCACTCTAATGGGGAAATTCTGAACAACACTTCTTGCAGGATAATTTTTTTTTTAAACTCATGGTTCTGTTTTGTCCAAACTTGTTCCTCTAGCTGCACTTTTGCAGTTATATTATATAAAATTACTAAACCCGTGACCATCTTTATATAATGACATAGCTTTCTCTCTGACAGGACTCTCAGATAGTACTCCCTCTTTAAGTTCCAAACTCCATCACCGCATAAAGGAAACCTGTCATGCTCGGAGGGTACATTTCCCAGAGTAGCTACATTTGCAAAAATCATCACTGTTCTACTGTCAACATCCCTCTCAAAAAAACTCTTCTGGAAGAGGAAGTCGCAGGAAAACCTCTATCTACCCAGTTTCATAGATGAAGTAGGAACTTCTATAAACGGAAAGATCTTGCTATCTTCCATCATGGAGAATGCACATATTCTTCCACAAATTAATTGCAAACAGCAAAATTTATAAATTTAAATAAAGCATTCCAGCATTTCACCTATGTCTAGGCAATCTTACTACAAAAACAGAAACCTTGAGCACCTTAGACCACTTCCCAAGCTGCCACTGCCTCAATTCGAAGAGGCACCTCAAGGAAGCATATACTGTTCTCATTACAAATATGTTAACATGAACAGAGCAAGTAATTATCATAGTAATGTCCTTAATTTTGAAGTTCAAACATTTGCGTTTCTCTCACAATTCTGCCCTTGAACTTTCTGTAATAGTGGAAGTACAATATATGAGAGGCTCTGAAAAAGGATTTAAAAGCAGTATATGGAAACAGAGGCATCCAAGAAGAGCCTTTTTTCAGGTTTATTAAATCACACACTGCTGTACATGAGGAGCTAGCAAGTTCTGCACAGCATCAAGCTTTCTGCGTTGACACAATTTCCTACAGCAACTGATTACAACTGAACCTTGGTCCTTCTTCCCCCCAAAAAATCATAGATAACTTTTCTCTAATGACTCATGGTTTAACCTGACTTGTTACAGACTTCACATCAGAATGATTATGATTACATCCCAAAAGTGAAACAAAGCAAAGCTTAAAAGACTTTATATTTCCTGTCTAATCTTTCTGAAGCAGTTTGTTTGCAAGTACTAAGCTTTTTTTTTTTTTAAGAAAATGAGCCCAGTGCTAATAGAACTGTTTAAGTACACTTAAAGCAGACATTACATTAAAAAAATACTAATAATGAGAAGCAATGAGACAGCTTCAGGATAGAATCTCATTTCATATCACCACATTCAACCCTGCATACAAATCCTGTTAAAACAGTAATTCTCTTAAATATGCATCAGTAATCCTGTTTACCTACAGAGGTTGGCTCTGTCAAAGTCAAATGCAACTGTACATTCACCACGCAGTTGTGATTCTGAATAATTGGAATGACATTTGCTGGAGTGCTGAAGGTTCTGTTTTACTGCTAAAAAAAAAATCTATTGTCTTGTTAAGTAATATTGACTCACCTAGCCCTGTGCATTCTTACTTTTAAACACTGCATTAAATTGCTAACAGAAACATTCACCCCACTAGTTCTAACAACTTTCACTAATTAAATGCTACAATTCTCGAAGCACAAGAGGAAACATTACTTTCACAGATACAAAATATATAAATATTTAGAAGGTTTTGAATTTCTCTTTTACAAAGATGTATCACACTTAACTCAGTTATTACTTCAATGCTAAGAAATTTTGTTTTACTTGTGAGAAGCTGATCTCTCAGATAGCACGAGACCAGTAATATGAGTGATAACAAAAGCAACTTTTCTCACACTACCAAAACCAAAAGAAAAATAGTAAATTGCAGCTCAACAGCATCATTTTCCAATTCATATCACAGCAAGTATTCTGTAGGACAAAAGAGAAACTTAGCATAGTCTAAATTCAGATTACACTTAGAATATAGGCTCGAGTTTCCTCACTACAGACCAATCTTTAACACTTAAAAAGTCAGCACAGATTAAAAGTCATGAACATCAAACCTCAGTTACACATACTCAAAACAGTGATTTCCAAAATGAATTAAATGAAAATAAAGCACACCTATAAAAGAACCTTTAACTTCAATTCCAGCTTACTGAAAGATTTTCAGATACTGCCACTGAAGTAATCTTTTCTCCAGAACTATGCCCACATTTGCCTTGAGATCTTGAAAATTACATACATGCGTTATTCCCAAAGTTCTTACCTGACTGCAATTTTAAGTCATCTCTTTAGTGTACTTTTTATTGAAAAATTCCTTCTGGAATAAATCCCAGTTAGATAAATTACTTTTAACATTGCATTCTCCTTCGGTCTACTTATAATCACCACCTTAAGCAACCAAAGAGCAAGAACAAATTACACCAGCCTCATCTAGCAAACAGGGTAACACCATGGGTGTTCAACTTGTTGGCTTGCCTAGGCCACACTGAGTGAAGAAGAATTGTCTTGAGCCACATATATGTAGGCTGCTCTGAAAGTAATGCCTCTTATTTGTTTCCATGGAAACAACAACCAATACAATAAGCACAGACACAGTGTTTGACTGAGCAAATTCTCATCTACAAAATGCTATTTTTCAACACATTTGCCACCATTAGCAATGCATATTTGTCAGTGATGAACAAGAGCCTGCATGCCAAGCTCATAAACATCTGCACCAGTGGAGATGACCCACAGTTGCTGTCACCACTGCTGAAATGCACCACTCACCACCACCTCACTGTGCTCACATCCACTGTTTGGTTTCCATAAACATTCAGCAAGAGTTAATGAATGCAAGTGGGTGCCATTTTTTCCATATGGAGGAATTCAATGACACACCTCTGCTTCATACATACTTCCGTGTCAGACACCATTTGGTCAGACTGCCATCCATCACACAGCAACGAAATGTAAAGGAATACTGGCAGGAAGCTTCAACCCCTACTGCCATACCACCATAACCACCTCTGACATTCTGGGCCAACATAATAAAATAGGAAGCATTACTTATGGAGCAGCCCTCATAAATTATACAATAGAGTTAGTGTACATAAGTAATAAAAAAATACTAAAAAAAAAGTTTTGTTAAAACAAAAAAAGGATAGGAACAAAACCATAAAACTAGTGGGATATTTGACCTTGTTTTTGTGAAACTAATGCCTCAGTCTGGCTTGATGGCAGTGGCTGCAGTTCTCAGTGAGTTCTCAAGGTGTTCGTCAAAGATTTTTGATGAAATTTTATTATTCCTGTGCTTCATCCTTGAAAACAGTTGTTCACAAATGAATGTACTGCCAAAAGCAATTAGATGAATAAGGTGTGACTGTGAAGCAAGAGGTATTTCTCTCTTGCTAAGATAGGGCTTATAGAAGATCAATAGAGAGACACAAAGGAATTTTTCTGTTCAATGCCTGATTGCAACTCTACATATTCCATTTGACAATTTGCAGGTCATGTATGTATACTGATTGAAAATGAAATTGCGAGTATACTAAAGAAATGATAATTTTTTAGCAAACTTGAAACCTATTCCTTTATCAGAATGGACAGTTGCATATATTTTGCTGTTCACAGAACAGTGTTTAGCCAGTGTATCAAACTGCGTACAATTATTTGCCATAACTTGAGTTAGCCCTGTAGTGCACATACCTTGTGTCCTGGTTTCAGGCCAGATAGGGTTAATAGCACACCAATGTTTGGTTGGTGCTGAGTGACAGCTGGCTGGCGCAGCAGCGGGCAAGCTGCCTTGTGAGCTGTGTCGGGTAACATGCAGCACACAGGCTGGACATGCCTTGGTTACCATTACTTTCCCAAAGCAAAAATAAATAAATGAAACCAAAAGACAATTCCCAAAAAGCAAATTTACATCACAACTCACCTATCAGTTTCATTATCTTCAGGCAGCGTGGGAGGCAAAGGCAAGGGTGGCAGTGTGGAGGCTGGTAGTGCAACAATTCGCTCCTTCTCCTTTGTTACTACACTCGGTGTACTCTGTTTGGTTTTCTCTTTTACAGTGACCGGCTGCTGTTTTACGACAGTTACTTTATCCTCTTTTACTGCTGTAGCTTTCTGTTTAGTATTTTTGTCTGCAATCAAATTATTTTCTCCTTTAGTTTCTGGCAGTGAAACCTTTGCTTTTGCCTTGTCATTCTTCAAATTTGCACTGCTTGTAGGAGAAGGTGTATGCTCAATTTTTACTTTCTTCAAGTCCTTTACATTGTTCAATTGAGGTGCACTTGCAGCAGTGTCAGTGTTCCCCTTCGTTGGTGTTGAAGTGTTGGAAGCTTTTGCACTGGCTTTAGCTGCCTCAGCTGCTCTTGCTTTTTTGTTTTTGTTCAGCTCAGCAGCCAGGCTACTCTTCAGAGTTAATGTACTAGGAGAAATACTTGAATGACGACTTCTCGATCTAGACAACCTGTGTCTGCTACGAGATCTCGAGTGCCTTGATGAATATGGACTTCTACTTCGAGATTTTGCTGATCGCCTGTTTCAAAAAAGTAAACGTTTACTCAAGTAAAAATTTGTCCAGGTTCTTTCTCTTAAACCAACCACTCTCATTAGGTTTTTAGAATTAAAAAAAGCCACAAAATAGAAAAGATAGTGCCCCACCAAAATTATTTGGAATAAACAATAATCAAGATTCTACATCTAAACAGGTTGTTATAAAATGTTAAAGCTTTTTTAAATAGCTTATCCCAATAAGGTGCTGTAAAATACAAATATACCCTACAGAACAGATGTGTTTTCCTCACTACATATCAGAAATGAATTCTCCTTTAAAGAAAAATTGATGCTGTGCTGCATGCATCAACACATTTAGCATTTGCAATATTTTAGAAAAATTCAGTTGCCTGTACAATCAGAACTCAACATAATGAAATTTACGTCAAAGTGTCACAAGAAGCACCTAAACACAACACTGAACTGTAAAAAATTGTTTCACTTTTGCAACAGTCATAAAAACGTTAAAAAACAACCCGAATATTAAAGGTTGCAATATTACCAGCTAGAAGACAACAATAAACCTTAGCTTTCCTTTCCCAAAATTTAAATGTACATTCCCCTTCTCTCCAGGAGGAAAGTACTTGACATGTATCTACTGAAGGCGAAATGATAATCCACAAGTAGCTCTAAGCTACATCCGCATCAGGTAAGTCAGATAAAGACACCTAAGAGGAAAAAAAATATATCTAAGCTGTCTACAAAATCATAGCAAGAAAACAACCCAGAATGAGGCTAGGGAAGGGGAGAAAGAATCTTAACAATTACAAAAGCAAACTTAAACTGCGCAGAAATACCATCTAATAGAAAGTTAGAATCATAGACCAAGACCCCCCCCCTACACTTTATGATTCTAATAACTTTCTGTGATTCACAGAATTAGGTAGGTTGGAAAAGACCTACAAGATCATCCAAGTCCAACCATCCACCTACCACCAATAACCCCACTAAACCATGCCTCTCAACACAACATCTAAATGTTTCTTGAACACTTCCATGGATGGTGACTCAACCACCTCCCTGGGCAGCCCATTCCAGCACATGACCACTCTTTCAGAAAAGTAGTATTCCCTAATGTCCAGCCTGAATCTCCCCTGGCACAACTTGAGGCCATTCCCCCTCCTCCTGTAACTAGTTACAAGAGAGAAGAGGCCGACCCCCAGCTCACTATGACTTTTGTTCACATAGTTAAATAGAGAGTGATCACATCTCCCCTGAGCCTCCTCTTCTCCAGACTGAACAATCCCAGCTCCCTCAGCCGCTCCTCATAAGGCCTGCTCTCCATACCCCTCACCAGCTTTGTCGCCTTCCTCTGAACACACTCCAGGGTCTCGATGTCCTTCTTGCAGTGAGGGGCCCAAAACTGGACACTACTCAAGGTACGGCCTCACCAGAGCTGAGTACAGAGGGAGAATGACTTCCCTACTCCTACTGGCAACACTATTTCTGATACAAGCCAGGATGCCATTGGCCTTCTTGGCCACCTGGGCACACTGCTGGCTCATGCTCAGCCGAGCATCGACCAATACCCCCAGGTCCGTTTCTTCCACACAATCTTCCAGCCACTCTGCCCCAAGCATGTAGCGTTGCCTGGGGTTGTTGTGGCCAAAGTGCAGGACCCAGCACTTGGTCTTGTTAAACCTCATCCTACTGGCTTCAGCCCAGAGATCCAGCCTGTCCAGATCTCTCTGTAGGCCCTCTCTACCCCCAGGCAGATCGAGAATTCCTGCCAGCATGGCATCATCTGAGGGTGCTCTCAATGCCCTCATCCAGGTCATCAATAAAGATATTGAGGAGGACAGGCCCCAGCACCAACCCCTGCATCATTTGCAAGAATTTCACTGACCTGTCTTGGAAAACATCTGCTTGCACACCTTGTTCCTGGATTAGCTATTTCAAACAAACTCACTCCATTACCTGTAGAACACCACCTCCACCTTCAAAGAATCCCCTGCAACCTACCTCAGCTGTATTCAATTTTTAACCATAAAACATGTCCTAGAGGTAATTAAATCAAGTCTATTTTGTTCATAATTCCGATTTCTGTGTTTTTTGTTGTTTTATTTAGAAAGGTGCCCAATGTGAAGAAAGAAATCCACGTCAACAAAAGAAACAGATGTAATTCCACATTCACTTGAAAACAAAAGGAGCAGCTTAGAACACCACAGTTCCCAAGACACCATGTCTGATCACAAGGCTGTTTCTGTTCATTAGCTCAAAATAAAATAAGTTCATTTAAATCATTACTAAGGATGAAATGAGAAAATCTATTTGAATTACAGTAACTAGAAATGCTCATCTGATCAGCTACCAGCACCCTGGTGAAGAAGAGACAGTAAATCTCTATATTACCTTCAAAAAGAAATACGTAGGCAAGCTAAGCTTTGACAGTGGCTTGAGGTGCATATTTTATCAACGTAGCAAAGAGTTGGGAATATGAACATGGATTTATGCAAGCTCAGGAAAGAAAAACCAACAACAAAAAACACCCACTAAGTTCTTCACCCCAGGTCTGACACCTCAAATGGCATAACTTAGTCATGTCAGAAATATATCCATAAGAAAAGATATCCATAAGAAAAGGTGCAAAAACACAGGCTTTCAAACATTTAGGATTCAGTTCCTCTATAAAACGCAACCCTTAGTACCAGATCAAAATGATGGTTATGCAATAAGCTGAGTCCACTGGTTTAATTTTTCTGAATTTCTGATTATTTATATCAGCAAAAGATATTCATGTTGCATTACATAATGCATGCCCAGGCTAATAATAAACCAGCTCTTCTACTGGCATCCCAAAGACCTTTGTCATAATGTCTTACTGTACCTTGTCCACTAGGCAAGAGTTACAGGAAACACAAATACCTTCAGCTGAACAGAATGAACCACAAGTAAAAGACAGCTCTGTCAGAGCACTAGTAATTCAAGTTACAAGAGCTGCTCTGAAAGTAATGCCTCACATTTTATTATGTTGGCCCATGACATCAGAGGTAGATGTTGATGGTATAGCAGAAGGGCGTGAACCTTCCCATCAATATTCCATTACATTTTGTTGCAGTGCAACAATGGCGGCAGAGGGGCAGTCTGACCAAATGGTGTCTGCCATGGAAGTATGTATGAAGCAAAGATGTGTCACTGAGTTCCTCCATGTGGAAAAAATGGCAGCCACTGACATTCATCGACTCTTGCAGAACATTTACGGGGACCAAATAGGGGATCTGAGCACAGTGAGGTGGTGAGTGGTGTGCTTCAGCAACGATAATGGCAAAGTGAAAGACAAATCACATTCTGGACAGCCATGCACAGCTGTCACACCATGAGATGAAGGGCATCTCAATCGGCTCATCTGTGCAAATTGGCTAATGATGGTGACTACATTGAAAAATAGTGTTTTGTAGCTAAGAATTTGTTCTATCAAGTGGTGTTGCTGTGCTCTTTGTATCTGTTGTGGTTTCCATGGAAATAAATAGGAGGCATTACTTTCAGTGCAACCTACACAGAACAACAAAACTGCTGTTTTCTTAAGTTTAGTGATCTTTTCAAATATTTAACTACCATTTTCTTTCATCAGCATTAGTTCCAAAGTCCCAAGAAAAGTTTTGTCTAGCCAGGGAGGTTAAGTGCAAGTTCCCACCTATAAAATGCCACAAAAATAAAACTGTGGATGTCTACAAGCTTTCTCTCAGAAGCGCACACAGAACTCTGAGAATGGTGAAATACTGCCCTATACACAGGGCCACTCAACTCATGCTGTTCAGAACTAACACTCCTTTCAAATAAATGATGAAGTCACAGCATCACAGCAACAGGCTCACACAGTAGCCACCACCTGCCATTTTAATAAGACACTAACATTTGACTGGGACCTTGAGAAAACAGCAGGAGATGCACCTGAAATACACAGCTCTCTCTATATAGTCCACCAGACTTCTGTTAAGCGTGCGTGAATGCATACATAAGATGCCTCATCTGACATTTGCCACCAGTTATTTTGTTGTTAGGACAGATCGTTTTTAACAAAGTAACCAAGAACAAAAGGATAGTGGCTACAGACCCTCAGAATTGTGTTGCAAACAACAAACAAACCCAAGGAAACAATCCAGACTTTCTCACCCAAGTCTGCAGAGATCAGGAGCCACACTGAAGGTAAGGGTTATAGCTAACTCACCCAGTGAAAGCACTAGCGTCTGCTGGCAGTGCACCCTTAAGTTCTGTCCCATTTACAAGTACTTATGTTGTGCTTATCCATCAACAGCCTTCTACAAGCACTGTGAATGCACTCCATAGCTCTACATCTCTAGAGAGGAACTGCCGAACTCACTCCCATAAAACCACTTCTGAACCATCTACATGTTTCAGTGTTTTTTTGTTTTTTTTTTTTTTAAATATACAGAGGGGAAAAAAAAAAGGAAAAGAAAACTGATTTGCCTAAAAACCGTAAGTAACAGTAGGAGTAGCCTGCATTAGAAAGAAGTTCTTTACATAGAGCTGCTTTTTTCCTTCCCCGGAGCCAGCAACAAAGGAGTCTAGGAGCACAACCTGATTAGCTGCAGAGGGAAATTGAAGTAATTGCATAATATTATGTCTAGCTAAAATATGAAACCAGAAAAAAATTTTCAAGATGTTATCTAAAAATCATATAGAGAAGAGGCATGTGTAAAGAAACAAAGGAAGAAAGCACTAGTAAGGAATTCATCCCCAAAACAAAACTTGGCACTGCTTTCCTCTACATTTCAGAAGACAAAAAGAAAGCAGAGTCTTTTCTTCTACCAAGAAATAAAGAAAAAATAGTTGTTGCTTAACACAGTGCACTTGTTTACTGCATAAAAACACTCAAGAGCTAAGTATTATGAGTTACAAGTTTTGAAACTGCCACAATGTTCCTCTTTCTAGCAATAAAACATACTGTTACGTTTCTTTGGTTAATGTATCAGCTACTGAACACCAGATTCCTTGATGAATTTTAACCAAAATGTCTACTGATGTAATACCACCTGCATTGTCATGCATACAATGAAACAATTCCAACTAGTAACTGAAAACCTGAAGTGCTATATTTTACTATCTTGATATCTGAAAGTAAAGAGGGAGGAGAAATAATGCTGTTTACACAAGTCAGATTTACAGGAACACAAATCTCACTTAGCTTTAATGTTTTTTTTCATGTCATACTACTACTTTACGTGCTTCTGTTCCCCATTCCACTCTCACGTATCTATTAAAAAAAAATAAATTTTATTAACAAATCAGAATAGTCGTTTTATCTTCTGTTTGTAAACTCGAAAACCTCTTTTCTTCTTAACTGCTTTGCAAGCGAGCTAGATGCAACATGCCAGCAGCCAGCTAGGTGTTACCTAATCACAAACAATATTATACTCAGAACATATAAGGGTCTATAGAGTGAAACAATGAAATTAATTCTTGTCCTATGTTTGCTCACTTTTAGACAAGACAGGACACAAAGGGATTCATCAGAATAAAGAGCGGAATACTGAGAAAGCAAATAGAACCAAAGGGGGTTTAAACACCCACTGCAGTCCAGATCTATCATTAACAACCAGTGAGCTGCATTAACAAGCAGGCACTGCCATCTTCCAGTTCATGGTAAGGTCGCAGTGTATTTGAGAGGGGAGACCTAAATTTAATCAGTTGGCTTCACCACACATCTTCCAAGACATTTATAATCATTCAGTAACATAAACCATCCTGACAAACGTTACAGCTCGTAGTATAGCTATTTCATGTTGCACCAGCAGGCAAATGTACAATCCATTTCTAAAAGTCCTAACAGTATTGGTGCTCTCCCTTAATATCTTACTAACTCTTTATTTTCTCAAGCTCTTAGTTCAGGCTTATATTCTACGCGGCTCTGCAACCAACAACCTATTCTGCTTTGCACATGAAGTCTGCATAACTTGCTTAACCATTTCAAACCAGAAATCTTTAAAACTGCCTCCAATATATACAGCATAAGAACACTGAAAAATTCCGAACATGTTTTATCTCCTAAATCTGCTTTAGGCCCTGTGTTCTCAGATGAAAATTCTGCATACAAATAAATTAATCAGCAAAAAATGTCAACTCAAATTCTAAATTATAAACACACTACAATGTTCATTTTCCAAATTAAGTCCCTTCCCACAATATGGAAAAAAAAACAGAGATCAACAAGGAAAAGGAAATGCAAATCATCAAGGTAAAAGGAAATCAGCAAGGAATCTTTTGCACATCAGCAAAAGGTCAAGTCCACAGCCAAGTACCAGGAGTTAGACTAGAGCGAGAGTCTCAAACTCAGTGGAAGAAATAGCTATTCCAACAGTGAAAATGCATAGCTTTACTTCAAAATTTTCGCAAAATACAGTTTTACTAAACAAGATTAAAGAGTTTTATATAGAAAATCTTTCCCCACACAAGAGGGAAAAACATCTGAAAGTCTCTCCAACTGCTTTAAATCCAAAAGCATCAAGATCACTGGTTGCAAAGCTTTTTTTATATGGTGTACGAAACCATGGATTCTGCACGACATAGGCATTTACTCGCTCAATTAATATTTTACTGTTTTCCATATGCTTGCTTCAGTTTTGCACAGAAGTGATCCATATTTCACAGAGCCTCAGTGCTACATTACCCACAGCAGAAAAAAAGGGATGGCTCCGGAGTACAAATAAAAAAGAAATTGTGTATTTTTCTTTTCCTAAGCAACATCCACACACCATACCGTATTACTATGCTAGTAGTGCCCCACCTACTTCCTTTCATCCAGGCAGATGGGTAGGTGTATCCAAATTTGGAAAAACACAATTACTCATATATACAGCTAACCAAATTAAATGTGTGATCGCACAGCATATGATCTGATTGAAATTACGAAGAACAGCATTCCCTACAATTTCATCCTAATCTAGTCTGCAAAAAGACTCTCCTTGTTTCGTCAGTTGTGGTGGTTTTTTGCTCTTGTTTGGTTTTGGTTGACTTATTTTTATTTTTTTTTCCTGAGTTTCACAAAGATAGAGTCCATTTATCAGTAGAGAAATAACCTCCTCACGCTTTTTGTAACATGGAAGAATTCCCATTACTGAAAGAGCATATGCACTACTTAAGAACAAGTGCATGTTACGGTACACAAGAAAACATAATGCAAATCCACAAACAGCAAGTGAAAGTTTTTTCCAGCAAGTGAAAATAGCTCAAGCAATCAGTTTGCACAAAACATAAATGTTTACTGCAATTATAATGGCAAAAGCAATTAGTCTACCATTCAAACAATTTTCCAAGTGTAAAACATGTATTTTTGTCTTTGCTTCTGAACAGAAGCAATCTCCAGGCAACAACACTGAAAGATACTAGTCAGTGACTTCTGCAATTCAGAACTCACATAACTATGCTGTTATTGCTGGCTTGAGAAAACCAGGAATTCGCATGAGTGAAGCTGACTTGAGTTTTTTCTCTTCTACTGTTTATCTGAACTTTCTCCCTAAGCACCTCAGATGCAGATGAAAAGAATCAGGACTCCAGACGCAAGTTGTCCAAGCTTGCTAAAATCACTTAATTCCCATCTTCTACATACTAAAATAGCTAGGTAAGTAACAGAATACTGCTGAAGATTCATATATGAAATGCAGACTCAAAAGAGCAAAAAGACTCACAGTCTGGAATGCCTAAGAATATACGAAGTTGCTACTATCCTGACATTATTATAGATAGATGCAAGCCCAGAATTACGTTTTTAAATCACCCGGATCAAGAAGATAGGTGCTCTAAGAAGCTGCTGCCTTCATGAAATCATTATATTCTATCCAGTCTTAGGGTGCTATATCGTTATCTAAAGAGCACAGCAACAGTTTTCAGCATTTTGAGTGCAACACCACAAAGTCAAGCAACAAAAACAATCACAACAGCTCTGAATGGCTAACACAGCAATACAGCTGTCTTCCATCTTTCCTGACAACCAGAGCACACAT
This sequence comes from Numida meleagris, assembly GCF_002078875.1. Lineage (NCBI taxonomy): Eukaryota > Metazoa > Chordata > Aves > Galliformes > Numididae > Numida > Numida meleagris. The sequence goes on along the minus strand of NC_034410.1, from coordinate 50,048,289 downwards.
TACAAAGCAAAGAAACACCAACTCGCATTTCTTCACAACAGGCAAATATTAGGGACAACAAAGATCATCTTCACGTTATTGGCTTCTTTCTTTTTCTGTGAAAATGCCTGGTTGTTTTTTTTTTTTGTTGTTTTTTTAATGAAGGCCACATTCGGGCAGACTGACTTCATCTTCTACACAGAGCAACCTCTTCTTCCACTCAGCCATTCTAGACTCTCCCAAGTAAATCTGAAAATGTGCAGTAGTTAACAAAACAATTTATCTGTGCACAGATAAAAACGGGATGCTAATTAAAGTTTAACTGGAGGAAGGAAGGAGTGAAGTCACATCGCTAACTCCTGGAAACAGATCTACAACTCAAGGAAGATTTACACACTTAAAAGAAAGACAACACAAAAACCAGGAAAAAAAACTCTCACACTTCAAACCACAGGCCCACTACAAACAGAACCAAGTAAACAAAACAGTCCTACAGATCTCTCCTGTGTATCTATACCCTACAAGACCTCCTGTACCTTCTACTATCAGCCAGCACATAAGGCAGGGTCCCAAACTAACACAGCTATTAATCTGCCTAATATGGCTGCTCTCATAAGCACAAACCTACTGTAAGCAGCTTTGTCATCACTAGCTTTCTTATTCCAAGACATCAGTATTGACAGAAAATACTGTTTTCTTGAACGTTTAAATAAAGATATTCCAGAAATGTTCCTACTATTCTGTTACACAAATCATCCTGAAAAAGAACCCTAAACAACTTGGAACAGGCTCTCACAGAACAACAACAAAGTGTTATTTTTCTGAGCACTCATAATGCTTTCTGCTTGAAACACTGTATTGTTAACAAAACTTTTCCATACAACTGTACCTTTAAATGATTGTTTTTTCGGTTCTGTTTTTTTTTTTTAATTTCTAAGGCACCTTTGTTCTGCCCATCTGAACACAGTAGGGCACAGTGCTGTTACTTCGCTCTTTAAACAGCATTTGACACAGACTCCAGACAGGACACCCTACCAACAGCCATCAAAACACAGGAATGGCTTCAGCGTCTTCACTGGATACCTCAATGGTAGCTGATGCAAGGTGTTCATTAGAAACATCACAGAGTGGTTCTCAAACAACCTTCCAAGTAATGCAGTGCAAACAAAATTCTTGCCAGCGTATCACTTGATACATTTAAAAACTAAGTCCAGATGTGAATTTAAATAAACACATAGTGTGGCAAGAGTATGATTCCAATACGAGAAATACAAGTCTTCAGTGATACGTAAATACTAACTAAATACTTCAAATTCCCAGTAGTATTGCTCTACGTTAAAATATTTTAAAATGCTTTAACGCTGTGATGCTGCTTGCATATGATTATAGAGGTAAAGCACTCATTTCTTCTCTATATAAAATGTAGCAAGTCACAGCAACGCTGACCATTACAATCTAAGTTTGCACAAATAGGATGATTCACAAGCCCACATCGAATAACACAGTGGGAAATGAGTTTATCTACAGTTTACCAAGCTTTGACATTGGCTCTTTCTCCCAGCGAAGCAAAGTCTAAATCTTTGTATAACCCCTCCCCCCAAAAATAATAATAATAAATCAAGAAACACTAGCAACAGGAATTCCCATCAGCTTGGTTTCTTATTAGATTAGTAAGAATATGCTGGTGTCAGTTTGATATAACCTGCATCCTGGAATAGAAAATACACGAGGATGTACCTGAGAACACCCATATTTCTTAAGATTTAAAACCCTAAACTGGTCCTTCAGAAAACCTGTCCATTGAGAAGCACTTCCATGGTCATTCTCATTGGAAAAAGTACAGAGCCCTTGGTATTTAGAAAGTGTTCTCGCCAGCTACGTAGCCCCTCCAAAACATGAAATAGCTGCAGAAGAGAAGTGTTGCCCATGTCTCCTTTCTCCCCAGCTCTGGGCAGGAGGATCTCCATTTGCCCCCTTTCCCTCAGCCCAGGAGCAGCAGGAGGGCCAGCAGCAGGGCTTTTCTCGCCAGATGCCTGCTGACCTGCCCGGTCCAGGCCCCTCTCCACCCACTGCCCTCCCTCCTCCTCCCCCCTCCCGCAGCCCACACTCACCGAATAACGGGGCTGTAGGGGCTCCGCGACCGCCGCCAGCTGCTGTAGGGGCTGGGCGACACATCTCCGCCGCGCTCGTAGGAGCTGTGCCGGCTGTAGCTGGGGGAGCGGCGGCGGCTGTAGGGGCTGAGGGGTGAGCGACCGCCCGTGGGGCTCAGCGACTTGCGGCTCCGCAGGCTCTGCGAAGAGCGGTGCAGCGGGGGGCTGTCGTCCCGGCCGGGGCTGGGGGATGAGCGCTGCCGCCGGTAGGCCTTGGGCTCGGGCTTGTCGTCGCGGTAGGCCTTCGGCGGGTCCTTGTAAGCCGACGGCGGCTCTTTGGCCGCTTTAGTCCGGCTGCGGTGCGCTTTGCTCTCCCGCTCTTTCCTGCCGCTGCCAGGCGAGGCGAGGGAGCCCTTCCTGCGGCCGTCGCTGCCGCCGCCGCCGCCGCTCTTGAGTCCCTCCCGGTCCTGGCCCCCGGCGTGGTTGTGGCGGCTGCGGGACTTGGAGGAGGACGAGGCGGCCTCGCTCCCCCCGCGGCCCGCCGCCGCCCCCTCCTGCTGCGCCTTCTCCTCCCCCCGCCGCCGGTGCTCCCGGTGCCGCTCCTTGGAGCGGCGGCTGCTGCTGCGGTGCTCCCGACGGGAACGCCCGCTCCTCTCCGCCTCGCCTCTCTGCCGCTGACTCCCGCCGCCGCCTCCCGGGGATGAGGCCGGGCTCCCCGCGCCGCTGCCCGCGCCGCCGCCGGCCGCGCCGCCGCCCACCAGCCCCTCGGACTGGGAGCTCACGTCGTCGTACTCCTCCACCAGCGTGCTCAGCCCCCCGCTACCGCGCCGCTTCTCTGCCTCCTGGGTCCCGCCGCCGCCGCCCCCGCGGCCCCGCCGCCGTTTGTGCCGGGAGCCCGAGCGCCGCTTGCCCCGCGGCCGCTTCCGCTCCCCCCCGTCCCCGCAGCAGGAGGAGGCGCCGGTGGCCGCCAGGAAGAGCAGGGACTGCGGCGGCAGCGGCGGCTGCAGGAGCGGGGGCTGCAGGAGGGGCGGCTGCAGGAGCGGGAAGAGCAGCGGGTGCGGGGCCGGCGGCGGGGGGGGAGGCTGCGGCTGGGCCGCGAAGCGCTTCCGTCTCCGGTGATGCAGCCGCTTCTTGTCGGCCGCCGCCGCCTCCGCCGCCGCGCTGCCGCCGCCGCTCCCCCAACCCCGGCTTCCCCCGCTCCCGCCGGCCGCTGCCTCCGAGGTGCTCGGCATCGAGATCACTCACGGCCGAGGACGAGGACGCGGCCTAGGGACTCCGCCGCCGCCGCCTTCAGGGCGCCATGGAGACGCGGCGCCGCGCCCGCCCCGGGCCGCCCGCTGAGCCTCGCTAGCGCGCTGC